>NW_026714043.1:0-153706 GCF_029784015.1 Lycium ferocissimum | reverse complement strand
ATCTCTAAAGCATCTAGGAATAGAATTCTTTTGGAACTTGATCGTTTACTTCTTTCTAAGATATCCCATCTGCCGTTGAGTTGCATAGTCATCGCTTACTTCTTTTCCTTCTTACTACTCGCACAACTATACCTCCTTATACTTTTCATAAAGCTTTTTTGTAATATACATTTCTTGTAAGTCGTTATTGAAATCTATAATCGTTCTGAATTTGTTAAGGTCTACAATACGATAACTATCTTCGTTCACCACTCATTTGTCACCTCGTGAATATCCTTTTAAAAGAAACTAGTGAAGCACTCCCTTCATATGATCCTTCTTGATACCTTACTCGTCAATCCTTTTCATGTTTAATTATTCTCACTACCTTTCGTCCTTATCATTTACTCCTCCCCCGTAACCTTAATTTTTAGTTATCGCTCTACATCCCCATTACTAAATCAACCATGTGAACCCCTTGTTATCAACGTCCAATGGTATTGATACCGTCTTATCTCTTAACCTCTCGAGGGCACATAATAGTCGTGAAATTTCTTCTTACCCTTAGAATCCTTTCCGGGTGCCCCCTTCTTTTTTTCCACTTAACTTATACCTGAAGAAAAGTCATAATGCATGATGTATCATCTTAAGCGGTTTTAACTCCTATGCTAATCATGTCCTGTAATACTTGTATCACACAAGTGAACACTTATATAGGCAACATTTCCTATACCACATTTACCATCATAATGTTGTTAATACCTCTTTTCTATCATATGCCCATCTTTCAACTCTGTTTGCAATCTACATTATTTTACGAACTACTACTGACTTTCCGCCTCTTTCATCCTTCGGTCCATACCTTTTATCCTCTCATCCTCACGACTTTGCTTATCACATTATCTCCCTAATGCCAAAGGTCAATTCCTTTATTATTTTCTAATTTTTTTTATAACTATTTCACCATAGGACGGATACCCTTGTCATGATATTTCTCTCCATCATTTCATTGAGACCCATAGATCATTCAACGCATTAGTTTTTTTTTTTTTTTGTTTTATCAACGTGTCTTCGTAGCTAACTAGTGCTTCCTTTACCGTATCGTCCACAAACTTGGCTAATCAATAATTATGACATTGCCGCATAGCTTACTTCGGATTCCCGTTCGCACAAACTTGTCACTCCATCTCTTCTATACTTGCCTTTTCTCAATAACTTTTTGTATTTCCGATGGTGTGATGGCACCCGACATTGCCGCTAACCCTCTAACTATCATAATACTCGTAATCATAATGGGCATCATAATCGGAAAATTTTTAAAAAGAACCCTTTGTCTTTTTCAAATTAGACAAACTTGCACATGTAAATCTACATATAACGATACTACTCACAACGGTCACTACACAAGATCAGTCTTTTATTGAACAAGTGGAGCTCGCCAATCCCGCCGGAACATCTCCCCGCAATTATCTTTAGCTATCTTTGCGCTCGAAACGTGATTCCGTTAGATCGAAGATAAAATGCGGAAAACGAATCATAAGCGATAATCAAGAATAAACCAGTGACTTCGCGTGAAAAATACAAATCATACATCTATGTAACCATATGACATTAACCGATACCAACAATCATTCCATCAAAAATGCGCGTACAAACATCTAGGGAGGGACCTTGTGAGATAAGTCCATACGAAAAAATCATAAAAACATGTGTAATGATCCAAATATCAAAAATACTTATCGGTAGAGCGCAAATCATGACAAAGTTTCATGAAAGCCCGCCCGTCGTTACATCAAGATCGTACCTCCGTATCCCCGACGGCTTATTCCTGGACACATCATAAGGGATCCCACACATCATAGTTATACAAGAATTAGGGATGAAGATTATATTATCTCCAAAATGTAAGCGAAAAATGTACATAAGGATCAAGACTTAATCATGGAGATCTATCGGACGACCTTCGGGAGACGTTTCAAATATCTTAAGCATATAACAAGTTCGACTAGGGTATTAAAATCATTTTCTCGTAACTAATGAAATAAGAACCATAAGTTAAGGTGGGGCCCACATGTCCGAGCCCGCTCGAGGGAAATTTTATAAAGGACATATGAAGAGATATATGGGTAGTACATGTGAATCTTGAGCAAGTCCTAAGAAGGACCCATAAGCCAAAAATGAGTGTAAGCCCTCCAAAAGGACGATTTAAGAAAACGTTTTCGGATCTACAAAATGTGATCCAACTTCATACTGAGAGGGGCCAAAACGGCTATTATGAGTTTGGAATTTGGGAAAACTCAAACAAATGAAAGTTGTAGATAATTGAAATAGATTTCCAACCATAGGTTCGTTGGGTTCGGAGACAACTCAAACGACATCGGGATAAGGAGATATGGACGTTTTAAGGCAAAAAGGTCGATCACATTATCTTCCAATTCAGCCCACACAACAACCCGTAGAATTCACAACGACATCACCCAAAACAGCTAAGTAAAACTAGTTCTCCCTTGGCATACAAAGCCCATTACCCACACCTTTTTAAGTAAAATTTCAACTCTTTTCTCCTCATTTTTCATACCAAAACACCCAGAAAATTTTGGAGAAAAAGAGAGAGGAGAGCCTAGAGAGAAAATCAATTTTGACCAAAATCTGAGCCCCGAATTTCGAAACCCATGAAGAGAAAAGTGTCGTACGTCGCGTTGCCTTCAATTTGAGCTAAAAATCAACCAAGAAGAAGAGGGTGGACGTGGTGGCTGCACACTTGAGGTAAGATTAAGGTTCCTTTTCATCGTTAACAAGTTTATTCAGAGTTTTAACGGATTAGAACGGAGGAATAGTGTGATAAATTCGTTTGTTGGTGTTGTCGGATTATGAATTTAGGCTTGAAGAGAAATTTGGATAAAAATATATGTATTTATTTTGTAGGATATTGAAGATGTTGTTATCGATGTTGTTGGTATTAATTTCGGCTTCCTTACGGAAATAAAGTTATTAATTAGTCGTATCGCCTTTTCTCCTCACTTTCATACCAAAACACCCAGAAAATGAGAGAAGTTGGTTGGTTGAGAAAATGGGAAAATAGTGTGTGGGCTGTTTTATGGCATATGTTTGTGTTGGAAATGATGTTATTACTATTGGTATTGTTGTTGATGTTGTTGGTTATTGAATTGGAATTTCGGGCTAGGCATATAAACGGGGAGATCTGAATTGCCGAAATTTCAGACTATAAATGAATTTATTTAAAGGACTAAGACAAACGTGTAATAATGAGTCTAATGATTGTGTAAATCCTCTTAAATGTAGACTTGCGAGCTTGGACGAATAAGCGTAACTAAGAAGAGGTGGAACAGGTATGTAAAGCTTACCCTTTCTTTCTTTTGGCATGTCTTAGATGTAAGTATGATATGATACGAGCCTTGGGGTAACTCCAATTTTAAGTTCCGAGCATGTCTATGATTCTTATTCACTTCTTGATGTTTGCATTCCTAATATAGTCGAGCTATGGCCTTGTGTCTTTTGTATAATTGGATAGTAAATGTTGCATAAAGAGTTCTTGTTCCTAAAGGATTCTATGTTGAATAATGTCCGTAACTTTCATGAATGGGCTCGGATTGCCTTGATATGTTCGTAAAGTGTTCTCTAATGAATAATGCCCGTAACTTTCATAGGCGGGCTCGGATTGGTTTGGTACATGACTATGATCCCCGAGACGTTATTTGATATAGTTCGTAATGATATTCAAAGAGTTTACCGAGTATGACTATCATTCGGATACTCGAGCGTTGATTTGTCTACTTATCTATTGAGTCTCAAAAGGATGATTTATGTGTATGTGGTTACTTACTACTCTGCTCGTGCGTATGATTGTTACATCTTTCACTGAGTCCCGGGCCAGGACATGTTTTCGTGCACAGCTCTACTGTATTATTCACCGAGTCCCTCACTAGAGGGCCGGGACACGTTATATATATGATGATGTGATGATGGCGCCAGCCCACAGGATGGGCCGAGTATGATGTACACATGATGGAGACAGGATCTCCTTCACCGAGTCCCTCATTAAAGGGCCGGGACACGTTATTCACCGAGTCCCTCACTAGAGGGCCGGGACACGTTATTCACCGAGTTCACCGAGGGTCGGGACACGTTATTCACCGAGTATATGGGCCGGGACAGTTAGGGTCCCTCCTAGAGGGGGACACGATATATGTATATGGTGATATGATCTTATTTACCGACAAGGGCCGGACACGTTATATGTATACACATCGTAATGATTGTCCGATTGTGTCACTAAGTCCCATAACAAAGTTGGATATGATATTAATATGCATGATTGGTATTTCAAGAGTAAGCATTTTGGTATTCGGTTATTATGCTCACTTTCTTCGTACTCCTTACTTCGGTTATGACCTTGTTTTCCGTATTTCATGCTTGCATACTCGAGTACATATTTCGTGCGCCGACCCCCCTTTCTTCGGGGTGCGTTTCATGCCACGCAGGTATATACAGAGGAGTAGAGGACATTTGTAGAAGATGTTCCAGCGGGATTGGCGAGCTCCATTTCCTCCCAGAGTGCTGCCGAGTCAGAGTATCTATGTTATGGTATCTTGAGTTTATGTTAGAGACTTTGCAGACAGAGTCACGTATATAGCATGTCAGTCTTGTAAGCGGCTCTGTAAGCCGATGTATCATTATGCATTATGTTACAGATTTCATATGATTACAGATTTTACTTGATTTGAGAAGGACGAAAAGCATGTTTTTTTTAAGAGCTTACATTATGTGTTCATTTCATGATTTAAAAGTCCCGTAAGATTATGAGTATCGCGAGGATCAGCGGGTTCGCTCGGCCCTAAGTAAGGGTCGGGTGCCCATCATGCCCTATCAAAAGTTGGGGTGTGACAAATTGGTATCAGAGCAGTTCGTCCTAGGGGTTGTCTGCAAAGTCGTGTCCTGTAGAGTCCCGTTTATGGTGTGAAGCGCGCCACATTTATAAACAGGAGGCTACGGGGCATCTAGGGTGGTTACTCTTCTTTTACATCTGAGATCGTGCCATAGAGCCAAGTCATAGGGAATGAGATTCCTTATACTAACCTTGATTTCAGCAGAAGAATGGCATCGACAGAAGAAAGTGACTAGCGATATTGGAAGTTACAAAGCACGCGGGTAAGCAAAGGTATGAAGGATATATGTCGGGT
Source organism: Lycium ferocissimum (assembly GCF_029784015.1). NCBI lineage: Eukaryota > Viridiplantae > Streptophyta > Magnoliopsida > Solanales > Solanaceae > Lycium > Lycium ferocissimum. Next base: position 148,526 of record NW_026714043.1, on the reverse strand, counting down.
AAGGTATTGAAGTACGATTGAAATACAAGTTGAAGATTAAAAGGGAAAGTAAACAAGAAAGTGTAACAGGTGTAGTTTGAGTTGGGCATACGAGGTATGTTCATCACTTTCGTACTGTTGTTGATATTGGGAGCCCTGTGTGGCTGTGATATGATATGATATATATATATATACATATGTTGGCCCTGTGAGGCATTGTTGGTATTTCCTGCGTGCAGGTTATGAGATAGTAACAATTACAGAGGAAACTCTGCCAAAATTTTCTTAGAAATAAAGAGAGAATGAGATATAGGTTTGTAATATGTCTTGAAAGGTCGTGCCAATAGTAATGGTAAGATTTGACTAAGCTACGAGTAAGGCCGACATCGAGAAAGAAGTTAATTGCTGAATTGAGGATAATAATAATTAGAAGGTCGATATCGATATGGTAAAAAGAATTTGGAGAGGGCTTGTAATCCTAAGAGATGGTTCAGAAAAGGGCTGGTAAACGGATGGAGTGTTATTTAAGGTACCGACTGAATTGATAAGCGAGGGATGAATTATGACGAGCTTATAGTTAAAAGAAGTAATAGTATGATTAAGACAAGAGTACGAGAGGAAAAGATTGTGATGGATATGAAGGTATTGATAAGACAACTTGTGAGATATTAAGGATAAAGTTGATCAGAAAGGGTAAAGGGTTAAGAAGTGTTACATTATAGGATTGATTACGAATAAGATATAATGTGAATATAATGAGGATTGTTATGAAAATAAGTAAAGCCTAGTGAGAAAGTGGCCAAAGCTATGATGTGATCTAGGTAGCTAGAATGTAAAGGCAAGTGTGAAACGGAAAAGCGAGCTATAGAACGAATAAGGAAGGCTTATCAAGTTCTGTAGGGGAAGTTTGGAATAAGGGTTATATAATAACGGAAATGATAGCGAGTGTAAGAAAAGAAAGGGTAATTGGAAGAAGGAAATAAGAAGAAAGCGAGATAACAGTGTAGTAATAGACCATGACATGTGTAGCCAAGGATACGAGTACTATAAGTGACGGGACTGTGAAAGACTCGGTTATAGAAAGGATGAGGAACGAGGTAAAATGAGGGCAGAAATCCAAAGGCCGATAACCGAGTATTTATAAGTAACGGCGATCAAGGTGTGTTCCTCACCATTGGGAATCTGGAAGTCTAGGACGGAAAGTAGTCATGTCCATAGGTGAAAAGTGAATATTGAGGATTGAAAAAGGGCTAAAATAGTAATTGTGGAGTCAGAAGAGTAAGAGACCCTTTCTAATTCGGAGGGAGATGTGTTATGAGAACGTTTCGAAATCTGTTAAGACTTCAACTTACTCCAGATTGTGTGATGAAGGTCATGCGGTGAGGTGGACGCTATCATACTAGTATTAAAGCATCGTATTTCATCAGAGTTCCAAGGTTAAGCGTGCTGGAGTGAGAGCAATTTTAGGATGGGTGACCCCCTGGGAAGTGTACCAAAAGTCCTATAAAGTCAGACACAGGAGAACCAAATGAGAAGCCAGAGTAGCCTAAGGGAAATTAGAGTACACAGAGTGGGCGGAAACCTTAAGAGGTCACATAGGACGAGGCAGACTGAACCAGTGAAGAGAAAGAAGGTGCATCACGGCTCTAGAAGCAGGGTAAGTTGAATAGCGTTTGGAAATATTTTGTAAGCAAGATAGTAGAAATTATATATGTATATAGGTATGCACATGATATCCCGTACATGGCTATATCAGCGGATATGTGTATTTCGGCAACAAACGTGGCGGTATATGGAAGGCATTAATCGGACAGGGTAACGAAGTTCAAGTGAGAAAAAATATATAGATGGCACAAATGTTACAAGGCAAGCCGATGTTGTTTTCACTACAAGTTAAGCTTGGAAAGTTCTAGTACAATGATATTTGGAAAAGAAAGAAAGTGGGTAGATGGAAGGCAAGGGGATCAAAATGTCGGAATAAAAGTGCCGCCTAATTGAGATTGGAAACACGGACATAGGGCAAAGTATAATCGAGTAATAGTATAAGTACACCCTTAAGGGGGGGAAGCGGGTGCGAGAGATGCAAGTGTAAGATGGAGACAATCGACACTACAATATATTTGATACGGATGCTTGGGCTACAGGTAAGGTTCCTTGCTGAGACAAGTTAGTAAGATCTAAAAGCCAGCAATAAAGGGGTAGAAGTTAGGATGGTAGTTGAGATAGTGCTGAGAATTAATTGTGGAGATCTTAAATGATATGACATTGGAAAGTGGATGCTTAAAAAAAAAAAAGAATACGACAAGAGAATGATAACGAGTAACTTACAGGGACATTGTGAAAGACAACACTGCTATCTTTGGATTAGAGGTTAAGATGTGGGCAATAGAGTTGTTCGCTAATGATACTGCGACCTATAAGTAGCAAGGGAGAAAGATAGAAAACCTCCTATAGTAGGAAGTGAGAAAAGGAAGGGAAAGGAGTATGACAAGATAGGCTACCAGCGAATGTTAGTACGGAGGGGATATGTAAAGTAGCATGAACCAGGAGAAGGGAAGATCGTGACTAAGATTGAATATACTTTATACAGGTCGTACAAGGGTAGTTATGTTGCCTATGAATATTTAGATGCTAGGGATGAGACCAAGCAAATACTTAATGAGAAAAGTTTGGATTCAGTAATAACAATATGGTTACGAGATTTTTGGGTGCATTAAGGAAAGATGTAAAGATGGTTTAAGCTAAATTACCGAGATAGAATTAGTATCGAGGACAAACAGGACATGGCTATGGTTGAACCAAAAACCTATCCCGATACCGGTTGTAAGATAAGAGAGGCGAAGACAAGTAAAACATAAGAATTAGTGAAGCCACGCTAAGGTATTTCTTGGGCTAATTTGAGCACCTTCGTATATTCGCGTAAAGATTGCAACATCATGTGTGACAGGGAAAGTTGAGAGCAAGATCTGAGCAAAGGGACAATAGAAGGGTTTGAATCAAAGATAAAGAGACGACACGAGATAATGTGCCTAGAATGTTACAAGTTGAGTAAAGGGGGATTATAAGACGATTTAAGCAAGATGATCAGAACTAGCTGGTTACTAAAAGAGGGTAAATTTGTATGCCAAATTCTTTCAGAATTATACCAGCTGATGATAGTTAAAGCCGGGAGCGGCTAGGTAAAGGTATTATATGAGGGGACTTCATCGCTACTTGATAACCAACTCTAAAGATAGAGACTAAAAGCAAAAGGTAGAGTGACAGTTAAAGTCTTTTAGAGGAGTCTCAATACAGTATGTCACCCTCAGACTGACGGACAGACCGAGCGTACTATTCAGACGCTAGGAGATATGTTGCGGGCCTGTGTTATTGATTTCAGAGGCGAGATGGCAGGAAGTGCGGGGCACCTACTGGCTGGTTTGATGTTGGAAAAAAACTAAGTTAATCGGCCCAGATATGATTCAACAAGCCATTGATAAGGTAAAACTTGTTCGGGAACGGTTATTAGCAGCTCAGAGTCAACAGAAATCATATGCAGATAATCGACGTCGACACTTAGAGTTCCAGATCGGCGATTGGGTATTTCTGAAGGTGCCACCCATGAAGGGTGTTATGAGATTCGGCAAAAAGGGAAAGCTGAGCCCGAGATGCATTGGGCCTTATCAGATTGTCCGTAAGGTAGGCCAGGTTGCCTACGAGCTGGACCTACCAGCTGATTTGGAAGCAGTGCACCCAGTCTTTCACGTGCCAATGCTTCGCAAATATGTAGGTGATCCTTCCAGGGTATTTCCCATAGATGATATCCAGGTGACAGAGGAGTTATCCTACGAGGAGCGACCTATAGCCATCTTTGGATCGTCGGGTGAGAAGGTTACGTACTAAAGATGTGGCTTCCGTTAAGGTATTGTGGCGGAACAATAACAGGGAAGAGATGACCTGGGAAGCTGAAGAGGAGATGAAGAAGAAGTATCCCCACTTATTTCCTATGCCTACAGGTAATCTAAACTCCTTAATTGGCTATGTTGATTGATGAATGAATTGTATGTGATAACCATAAAAGGAACTCCCCCGAAATGCTTATAAGACCCTGTAGGACTAGTTTAACATTCGAGGACGAATGTTTTTAAAGGGGGGAAAGATGTTACACCCCGGAAAGTTTGCGTTACCAAGACTGTCGATGGCTTAGTACGAGCTCAAGGGAGAGCAGAGTTATACAAGAATTAGGGATGAAGATTATATTATCTGCGTGTAAGAGTGTACATATGACATTGGAGATCGTATGGAGTAAATCAATTAACAAGTTACCTGATGATAGCCCTCGTAACCATAAGTTAAGGTGGGGCCCACATGTCGGGATTTTATAAAGGACATATGAAGAGATATATGGGTAGTACATGTGAAGTTGAGCAAGTCCTAAGAAGGAACCATAAGCCAAAAATGAGTGTAAGCCCTCCAAAAGGACGATTAAAGAAAACGTTTTCGGGTGATCTGACTTCGAGGGGCCAAAACGGTATTATGAGTTTGGAATTTGGGAAAACTTCCAGAATGAAAGTTGTAGATAATTGAAATATATTTCCAACCATAGGTCGTGGGTTCACAGGCGATATCGGGATAAGGAGATATGGACGTTTTAAGGCAGAAAGGTCAGTGGGCCAGGCCCAACCCGAGCCCAACCGGGTCAAGCCCATTACCCACACCTTTTTAAGTAAAATTTCAGCCTTTTCTCCTCATTTTTCATACCAAAACACCCAGAAAATTCTGGAGAAAAAGAGAGAGGAGAGCCTAGAGAGAAAAATCAATTTTGACCAAAATCTGAGCCCCGAATTCCGAAGCCCATGAAGAGAAAAGTGTCGTACGTCGCGTTGCCTTCAATTTGAGCTAAAAATCAACCAAGAAGAAGAGGGTGGACGTGGTGGCTGCACACTTGAGGTAATATTAAGGTTCCTTTTCATCGTTAACAAGTTTATTCAGAGTTTTAACGGATTAGAACGGAGGAATAGTGTGATAAATTCGTTTGTTGGTGTTGTCGGATTATGAATTTAGGCTTGAAGAGAAATTTGGATAAAAATATATGTATTTATTTTGTAGGATATTGAAGATGTTGTTATCGATGTTGTTGGTATTAATTTCGGCTTCCTTACGGAAATAAAGTTATTAATTAGTCGTATCGCAAGTTGGTTGGTTGAGAAAATGGGAAAATAGTGTGTGGGCTGTTTTATGGCATATGTTGTGTTGGAAATGATGTTATTACTATTGGTATTGTTGTTGATGTTGTTGGTTATTGAATTGGAATTTCGGGCTAGGCATATAAACAGGGGAGATGCTGCCGAAATTTCGGCAGACTATAAATGAATTTATTTGAAGGACTAAGACAAGCGTGTAATAATGAGTCTAATGATTGTGTAAATCCTCTTAAATGTAGACTTGCGAGCTTGGACGAATAAGCGTAACTAATAAGAGGTGGAACAGGTATGTAAAGCTTACCCTTTCTTTCTTTTGGCATGTCTTAGATGTAAGTATGATATGATACGAGCCTTGGGGTAACTCCATTCTTAAGTTCCGAGCATGTCTATGATTCTTATTCACTTCTTGATGTTTGCATTCCTAATATAGTCGAGCTATGGCCTTGTGTCTTTTGTATAATTGGATAGTAAATGTTGCATAAAAAGTTCTTGTTCCTAAAGGATTCTATGTTGAATAATGTCCGTAACTTTCATGAACGGGCTCGGATTGCCTTGATATGTTCGTAAAGTGTTCTCTAATGAATAATGCCCGTAACTTTCATAGGCGGGCTCGGATTGGTTTGGTACATGACCATGATCCCCGAGACGTTATTTGATATAGTTCGTAATGATATTCAAAGAGTACTGAGTATGACTATCATTCGGATACTCGAGCGTTGATTTGTCTACTTATCTATTGAGTCTCAAAAGGATGATTTATGTGTATGTGGTTACTTACTACTCTGCTCGTGCGTATGATTGTTACATCTTTCACTGAGTCCCGGGCCAGGACATGTTTTCGTGCACAGCTCTACTGTATTATTCACCGAGTCCCTCATTAGAGGGCCGGGACACGTTATATATATGATGATGTGATGATGGCGCCAGCCCACAGGATGGGCCGAGTATGATGTACACATGATGGAGACAGGATCTCCTTCACCGAGTCCCTCATTAAAGGGCGGGGGTCCCTCACTAGAGGGCCGGGACACGTTATTCACCGAGTCCCTCACTAGAGGGCCGGGACACGATATATGTATACATGATGGTGATATGATCTTATTTACCGAGCCCCTCACCAGAGGGCCGGGACACGTTATATGTATACACATGTGCAGAATGATTGTCTGATTGTGTCACTAAGTCCCATAACAGGTTGGATATGATATTAATATGCATGATTGGTATTTCAAGAGTAAGCATTTTGGTATTCTGGTTATTATGCTCACTTTCTGTACTCCTTACTTCGGTTATGACCTTGTTTTCTGTATTTCATGCTTGCATACTCAGTACATATTTCGTACTGACCCCTTTCTTCGGGGGCTGCGTTTCATGCCACGCAGGTGTATACAGATGAGTAGAGGATATTCGTAGAAGATGTTCCAGCGGGATTGGCGAGCTCCATTTCCTCCCGGAGTGCTGCCGAGTCAGAGTATCTATGTTATGGTATCTTGAGTTATGTTAGAGACTTTGCAGACAGAGTCACGTATATAGCATGTCAGTCTTGTAAGCGGCTCCGTAAGCCGATGTATCATTATGCATTATGTTACAGATTTCATATGATTACAGATTTTACTTGATTTGAGAAGGACGAAAAGCATGTTTTTTTAAGAGCTTACATTATGTGTTCATTTCATGATTTAAAAGTCCCGTAAGATTATGAGTATCGCGAGGATCAGCGGGTTCGCTCGGCCCTAAGTAAGGGTCGGGTGCCCATCATGCCCTATCAAAAGTTGGGGTGTGACAGCATTCTTCTTTGCAACTCCAATCCATTATTAACGCGGTAATATGAGGTCCTTTTTAGAATCCTTTGGGAAAATGTTGTATAATATAGACGTAGAGTCAGTTTCTTCTTCGTGCATAAGTTATTTTACTCATTCAATAATCCCGTATCCCTCATCATAATCTAATTAGTCTGATTATTACTCATGATACAATCCAAAACCTCAATCATCTCATTATATCCATTAACATTCTCGCTTAGTATTGGGATATCCATAAAGTATGATTGTCTCTCGTACTCAGTTTATTAGGACACTATTACTAATAAATGTTCATTTTATTTGCCTCACTTCTACCTTTTCTTCTCTATCTTTAACATATTCTTCTTTTTCTGATCATACACGTCACACATACTGGACATTCGTCACTTGTCATTCCTTTGTTTCGTTGATCAATCTTATCTCGTTTTCCATTATCTAGTCTGGATCTCGTCCTTTCTGTATCTCTCACTTTTCTTCATGTCAATAATGACAAACTCTTATCGTACAACCATCCGGGTGAATAACCTAGGCTGTAACGCAGAACGTAGCTGTAGTCATAAATTCAACAAACTACCAAACGAAGAGCTTTAGTAAACATATTCCCTTCAATATATTATCTCGAGACATTTGATAAGGTCAATAGCCCATAGTGACTTAAATGATTCCTGCTTTAATCACCGGGTGAGGTATAACTTTCCAATCTATAAAGGTATTACATGCGTACATATACGTGTACACATCAAGCTCACCCCATAGCTCAATCTTTCGAAGACATATAAGGGTTATTAACCTTTTCCGATTTGTGAACTTCTTTTAGGGTGCTTATCTCCTTAATTCTCTTTGATACATAAAACTTCTTTCTACCCCAAGCACACATTTTTCCTTCACAATCTTATATCCTGTCCTTTCTCATCTGTCATAATATCTTATTATTCCTATTTCTGATCTAATGTTTATCTATTAAACCTATCCCATAACTGACTGTCAATTTCACCTCTAATTACTTCACTGCTCTACCCTTTCTTTCTTCTCATAATAATCCCACTTAAAAGTTTACACAATTTTCCTTAAGTTCTTAGGAAATTTCGGCAGAGTTTCCTCTATAATTGTGAAAATCCCAAACCTATACACAGCCTAGGAGATACATCTCATGCCTTACAAGGCCATATATAGAAACACATATGATATACAACTCAACCACACATGGCTGAATACTACAAAAGAATGTAAAATAATAAAGCTCGTCTCATAATTCGTGCCTGAACACTCTTCTTAAAACTCCATATTTCCCTTCTAAATCTCTTCATCAATTGACCCCCTTCAAAGAGGTTTACGTACACGCAAATCATATATTCCTCTTATTTTTCTGGTCTTTGACACTTTATAATAAATCTATATTTACAACTACAATTAATAATCACGTTACCTGACTTACCTGTAGCATTATAAAAGTGCCTATGCCTAACGATAAACTTTACTTCCCTATATAATTACTCACATTTTGAAGTTCCACAACATAAACCCTTACATTGGCCCGACTCGGGAACTCTGATCTGGTACAAATCGGTCCAACAGTAGTTAGGGAAGTTCTTCTTCTTGTTGTTCTCCCACAGGTTGTTCCATGGCATCCATACCTTTTACAAATGTACCAATTATACTAACTCTCCCAGACTTACCACTGTTCTCATTTGACCCCCGTTCATGGATACCGTCAACTGGGATCGCACAAATGGTCATCACTCAATACTTGTCTATCCTTACCGCTCAATGGGTTTCTCCGGATTTCGTATAGATCTCCGTCTATAGAGGGCACATTCTCCAACGCGTTCGTATCATAAGAAATGGCCGACTCGAAGCCCTCGGACCATCACCCTTCTTCCCATTAAAAGCCATCTCACAACTACAAAACAATCGTGGTTAGGATTGGAAATATCAGTATCCTATGACTTAGCTCTATTGCACGATCTAGAACTCAGCCAAGTTAACCATCCTAAATGTCCTCCGTGCAGCCTCTCCTATTTATGTATGGGCACGCAACACACCAATAAACAAGACTCTACTAGACACGGCTCGCGTACAACCCTAGGGACAATCGGTTTCCGATACCACTTTTGTCAAGATCCAACCCAGGAAAATATGACGCAGCACTCGACTATACTTGAAGTCAAGTACTATCCGACATACATTCGTGACATCAACAAAGACATGTAGGCCAATAAGGCTGTCTATCAATAGACTCATATGGAAAGCATGCCCGAATCGAATAATCCAGCATCATTCTATGAATATGTCGATATACCGTATGAGCTGAAAAGGCTATCATAACAACCTGTGACAAGATATGAACTCTCAAGTCTGAACATCATCTGACTGTACATAACTGTCATAAGCGTCTACTAGAAAACATAACATAACGTGGCCGGGACAGGGCCCCGCCATACACATACATATGTGCATACATATATATTCATAAGACCATGCTGACTCCTTGCATCTCTGGAACGAATGAAGTGCATCAACGTCATCTGCTGAGCTGACACCCTAATAGATGGATCACCAACCTGTATCTCAGGACCTGCGGGCATAAAATTGTTACACCTCGGAAAAATTTTCCGTTGATGTACAGTGAATAGATTAACAAAGAGCACGAAGTATACAGTGTTTCAATAAGTAAGGAATGACATTTTATGAACTTAAGTAGGATTTCAAAGACATTCAATGTTAGACGAGAAAGTTGCCAAGAGAAGGCAAGGCATACGATAAGTATCGGAAGAGATTTACGAGTAACAAGTTAATGATGATTTAATGATGCTTTACAAAAGAGTTATAACGTCTCTTAGATTGCTAATGAGGTGATAAACAAGTGTCAAGAAAGTTCCATAAAGACTGGAGATCAAACGAGTCGACGAGAACGAGATCAGATTGACTAGGCATTATACGGCCAAACATATCGTCCGTATAAACATACGGACCGTATGTTCAGCCGTATAATCAGCCTGTAATCGTCACCCCTTCCGGACTAAATCTACGTCGTACATACGGTCAAGATATTTTATACGGACCGTATGTTGGTCACAGAATCTGTCGGGAGAGATTTGTGTACTTTGGGCGACCAAGTCTTATTTCATTTCATTTCCCTCTTCACTCCACTTCTCTCTAAAACATCTATCCACATTTTTCCAATAAGATTTCAAGAGATATTCGTGTTCAACTCCATCAAACCAAGTGAATCAAGAATAAGAAACCCATTAAAGTTCATCCAAGACAAGAATCCAAGTGAAGGTGAAACTAGGGTTTTGCTTGAAGGTGTTTGCACTCAAGATTCATTCCTACACCATATAAGGTAAGTTTTATGACATTTCCATGTTGTTTAGGGTATTTGAAAGTTGAAAACTTGATTGTAAAAGAATATAGAAAATGGGTCATAAATGTGGGAATAGTGTCACTTTTGAGTAATAGTTGGATTGAGTCATGATTCTTGATACATTATGATTATAATCATGTTATAAATGATATTGAGAACATGGAATAGACATTGTATATGAATGAACGTAATCGTGTGATATGATCGTGAATATGGATGATTGGAAGTGAATTGAGAAGTAAGGATAATGTAGGTAGATAAAGGCTATTGTTATGATGATTAGAATTTTATTATTGACGTTTGGGAGTTGATATATGATATGGAGGAAGTCGTATAAATAAAGGAGATACTGTCCAATTTTCTCTAGCTTTAGTCATGAATGTAAGCTATCGACTCTCTAATATTAGTATGTACTCTAATGAAGGTAGAAACGTGAGCATTGAAGGAGAACGTGCAAGTGATAGAATAGTTGAACGAAAAGGTATGTAAGGCTAACCCTTCTTTCATAAGGCATGGTTCTTTGGCCAAATATCTATTCTTCTATGGGCCTATGATATTCTCCAATGATCCTATCTTTAAAAACTACTAACCTTATGATCCTCGATATGTTACGATTGTACTAAGTTCCTTATATGACGAGTACTCTCTTAAGGATAGATGTAATGAACGACTATAGTAAATGATGCTAAAGATGCTATGAGCTTATATGTATACGTGTTCATGGATGGCTATTATGGAACCCCGATTTATATGGTCAACAGAATATAGTGGTAGATACGCAAATATAACGAGCGCGCACCACCACAACAGCACGGTAACCCCGAGCTCGGGTAATGTATGTATGACACCTAGCCTTGGTAGGGTCAGTATGCGAAATACCAACCTTTCGGTGGTCGGGTATGCTATATAAATTCTATGTATATGACATCAATGTGAGTACGAATATGCTAAGTATATGTAAATGCTATGTAAAGCTATGTATATGCACGTATATATATGTAAATGAGATGAATATGAGCATGAATGGAAATATGAATACGAATATGAAAATAGATGTATGTACACGAATACGCAACAGAAATGGAATGTCCTTTATGAAGAGCAAGTAAGCGTTATAATAATGATACTATTATCTCCCATCTTACGTCGTTTCATATGTTGTCTATTACGCTTTTCATATATTGATGTTGATCACGTTTACATACTCAAGACATTTTCGCATCGACGTCCTTATTGTGGACGTCGCGTCATGCCCCCAGGCTGTGGAGACGTACTTGATCCATAGCTTCGCTCATTCGTGACCACATAGCCGGCTCCGCCTATTCGGAGTTGTGCCTTTTGGTATAGATTCTTTTGTGTACATATTTATGGGCACGGCGGGGTTTGTCCCGCCTATATAATATGACGTATTCTTCTTTAGAGGCTCGTAGACATGTGTATATTGGTAGATGTGTTTGGCCTGTCGGCCCATATTTTGGGATATTATTTTGTTAGCCTTGTCGGCTTATACATATTAATATGGGCATAGGGGACGCACAATGATAAAATAAATGAAAAGTATGATTTAGCTATGTGGCTCACCTAGACGTATACATGTGAAAGTACGTTAAGAGGTGCGTTCCAGCGTGGGTTAGCACCGGTGCCCGTCGCGGCCCTCCGATCGGGGTCGTGACAAAACGCAACCCCCCAAGCAAGATAGCCGTACGAATAATGTACCGAGTATGTAAGGCATAGAAATAGTATATACATAAGAATCATGAAAGGAATCTGAGCTGTGAGAATTAATCTGTGGATCTGAATGTATCTATATGACTGTATACCTGAAAGTGTCTGTACAACTATGTATAACTGAAAGTGCCTCTGAGGGCGTATGATATGTAGGCTTTCTTTCAAAAATCATATACAATTATCATAATATAACTGTTAGTGTTGTGGAACGTACAGCCCGATCCATAAATGTTAGTGCTGTGGAACGTGCAGTCCGATCCATATATCATACCATCACGCGTCCAGGGTAGCATCATAACGTACCCACTGCAGTGGTGTGCACATCTACGTGCCATATCCGACCGACTATAGCGCGGCCCGATGTGAGAAAATAGCTTTACATATATATATATAAATGCATGAAAGACTCATGAAATACCACTCTGAACTCTGGAACTACAAACATAAACTATGTTCGAATATACATACGAAGCCAAAAATTTGAGTATCTCTAAAGAATTTAGGAATAGAATTCTTTGGAGCGTGATCGATTACGTCTTTTGTTCAGATTACAAAGATCGTGTCAAAATGAAAGAAAGGGATAGCCTTAACATACCTCGAATAATCCTTTGAATGACTATAACGAGTCAATCTTTCCGATAGACGTCTAACCTTGAGTTATTTCCTAGCAAATGCTAGTCCCAAAAGTCCCAAACAACTCAACAAGGTCCACCTTGAATGAACATTGGTGGAGTTCTCCGATCGGTCGTTGTAGGATACCTTTTGCCTTTGATCCGATTTTGAGCTCAGCAAGGAGCAACTTTCATCTCTCCCAAAGTCGTCAAATTTCTTGTCTATACAGTGGTCTAAAGCTGCAAACATGCTACTGCATGTCTCCCAAGAAAATGACAGAAATAGAAAGGACCCATATATAATCCACAAAATTTTTAATAACTAAGTGCCCATGTCCCTATCCCAAACCTGCTTTCTGAGATCAAAAGGCCTGGAAACCATTCCAAATAGTTTTTACGTTTTTGGCATCTTAAGAAAACATAGTAAACCTCTAATCACCATTTAATAGAAACTGAAACAAACGCACCCCATCCATCACTTATAAACTATGTCGGTTGAAATATTTCATCCTCATTGTAGGGTTTTGCCAACCAACTATTACGTGGCTAAAAATAGACCAAGCAAGTTGCACCCTATATCCTTATCAGTCCATTATATTATTTTAATGAATCACCTTTATAATTAATAATACATAGCTAGACATACACATATCTCTATTAAAAGTACTTATACATATCTTATAAATTAAAACATCTACAAAATATATTTTATCAAATTCTAATTTTTCCAATCTAATATCACGAGTACAAATTTTTGTACCATAAGTTCTCAAAAAGGTAAAAAGATAACTTTCTTATAAGAAAATAATTTTTACTTTTACAATAAAGAAAATACCATTTATCTACTTCCTCATATTGTGTGTGTAATTTAAAGCATATCTAGAAAGTAGTAATAATTATAACTATATAAAATCATATTTATGAAATTTTTACTAAAAGGTTTCACTTAAAAGAAAAAATACCATATCAAAATGTATATAACGGTATCAAGGTTGTCAAACTTACGGGGTCTTACAATAATATTGTCATAAACCCTTTATATCTCATTAATGACCTTAATCCCTTCAAACTCATATTGATTTACTACATCGCATCCTAACACTGATGTACAAGGTGTTACATCCTCCCCACGTTTGAAACATTCGTCCGCGAATGTTAAGGGTACACTAGCATTTTCTCGGACACTTGCAGTTATTCTTACTAAGCATAAATTTATTCGTATCTCTCAGTCATTTGAGCCAACCTTCAGGTCTTGAATTCACTTTCAAGCTTGAGCACTCTTATCATAAGTGTCTGAATTTCTCTCTATTATAGTCTTCCTATAGTTATGTCTCCTTCTATCATTTTTGCATCACATTATCCGGTGGATTTAATTCTTTTCTGAAAAGGTAAACTATCTCTGGATCTTATTATCGTTCTACCTAGGAGGTCATCAATCAGTAAGATATTAGTATATTGGTTATGCCAATTTATAATGAATTAATCCGAGCTAGGACTCATCCATCATGTTGAATCTTTCTTCGCTTACTTAATACCATTCTCTACTTGACGGCAGTTAGTAGCTACAGCTTAGCTATTTTCATAGTTAACTGTATTTCACTATATGTGTCTGTACTCAAAGCTGAAGTCGAGTTTTTCTCTCTTCTCTTCCCTTCCTTTCGGGTAAGCTTACTATCGCATACTGGCTGCTCAAATCACCTTTTCTTGTCCTTATAGGTCTATTTCCATTCTTTATTCAGAGCGTATAGTCTATGGGATGCATTCTTCTTGGAGTTGTTATTCTTGTCTTCTAACATACACTATCTATAACACTTCCTTTGCATTATCAAAAGCGAGTTCCTTTCATACTAGTGACTCTCTGCTACTATCTCGGTTCTCTTCTTTAAGTGGTTTGGGTATATCCCATCTGTTGTTGAGTTGCTTACTCATCACTTACTTCTTTTCCTTCTTACTACTCGCACAGCTATACCTCCTCATACTTTTCATAAAGCTTAGTTGGTAATATACATTTATTGTAAGTCGTTATTGAAATCTATAATCGTTCTAAATTTGTTGAGGTCTACAATACGATAACTATCTTCGTTCACCACTCCTTTGGCACCTCTTGAATATCCTTTTAAAATATACTAGTAAAGCACTTCGATATGATCCTTCTCGATACCTCGACTCATCAATCCTTTTCATGTTTAATTATTCTCACTACTTTTCGTCCTTATCGTTTATCCTCCCTATAACCTTAATTTTTAGTTATTGCTCTCTACATCCCCATTACTAAATCAACCATGTGAACCCCTTGTTATCAACGTCTAATGGTATTGATACCGCCTTATCTTATAACCTCTCGAGGGCACATAATAGTCGTGAAATTTTTCTTATCCTTAGAATCCTTTCCCAGTGCCCCCTTCTTTTCTCCACTTAACTTATACCGCAAAGTCACAATGCATGATGTATCATCTTAAGGGGTTTTAAATCCTATGCTAATCTGTCCCGTAATACTTGTATCACATCTCAAGTGAACAATTATAGGCCACATTTCCTATACCACATTTACCATCATAATGAGGTTAATACTTTTTTTCTATCATATGCCCATCTTTCAACTTCTTTGCTTTTGCAATCTACATTATTTACGAACTACTATCTTGGACCTTCCGCCTCTCTTTCATCCTTCTGTCCATACCTCTCATCCTCACGTCTTTGCTTATCACATTATCTCCTAATGCCAAAGGTCAATTCCTTTATTGTTTTCTAAATTTTTTTTTATAACTATTTCACCATAGGACGGATACCCTTGTCATGATATTTCTCTCCATCATTTCACCGAGACCCATAGATCATTCAACGCGTTTTTTTTTTTTTTTTTATCAACGCGGCTACCGTAGCAAATCTATGCTTCCTTTACTGTATCGTCCACAAACTTGCCATCTCTTCACTTGCCTTTTCTCAATAATTATTTCTTGGGACATTGCCGCATAACTTACTTGGGACGGGATTCCCTTTGTTACTGCACATAGGATCAGTCCATTGGTCACTCAAGATCATATTTTATTCATTTTCTTTCCTCGCTTCTCAATCTTTTGCTCAAGTGATTTTGTTAGTAGTACAGTAATCATACGCATAATCAAGGATACCCGTGACTTTTCTTCAGTGAAACTGTAACCAATGACTCAGCGTCAATCATTCCATAATCTTCTCCGATCAGTCCATACCATCATGGCCGCATTCTTCTTTGCTACTCCAATCCATTATTAACGCGACAATATGAGGTCCTTTTTGGAATCCTTTGGGAAAATCTTGTATAATGTAGACGTAGAGTCGGTTTCTTTGTTCGTGCATAAGGTATTTTACTCATTCAATAATCCGTATCCCTCGTCATAATCTAATTAGTCGATTATTACTCATGCTACAATCCGAAACCTCAATCATCTCATAATATCCATTAACATTCTCGCTTAGTACTCGGGATATCCATAAAGTATGATTCTCTCTCGTACTCGCTTTTATTAGGTCACTATTACTAATAAACGTTCTTTTTATTCACCTGACTTCTACCTTTTCTTCTCTATCTTTAACATATTCTTCTTTTTCTGATCATACACATCACACATACTGGACATTCGTTACTTGTCATTCCTTTGTTTCGTTGATCAATCTTATCTCGTTTTCCATTATCTAGTCTGGATCTCTTCCTTTCTGCATCTCTCAGTTTCCTTCGTGTCAATAATAACAAACTCCTATCGTATAACCATCCTAGTGAATAACCTAGGCTATAATGCGTAACGAATGGCCTGTAGTCATAAATTCAACAAACTACCAAGCGAAGAGCTTTAGTAAACATATTCCCTTTCATCTATTATCTCGAGACATTTGTTAAGGTCAATAGCCCACAGTGACTTAAATGTTTTCCAGCTTTAATCACCGGGTGAGGTCTAACTTGCCAATCTATAATGGTATTACATGCGTATACATATACGTGTACACATCAAGCTTGTCACACCCCGATCTTGATCAGGGTGTGATGGGCACCCGACCCCGTGAATAGTGAGCCGAGCGAACGCCGACCCTTACTACGTAAATTTTTTTTTTTGAAAACCTTTAAGACAAGTAAACATAAATAGATGAATTTAAATACTCTCACCGTTGCTTTTAAGTCAAATAAAACATGTAACTGTATATAACTCGTGTTATAGTACAATCGACTCCGGAACCCACGATTCACTGTCTCCGCAAAGTCTCTAAACGTAATCGAAATCTGCACGTGTCCGTGACTCTCGGCTTACACTACGGGCCAAATGGAGCTTGCCCAACTTCGCCGGGAACATCTTCTACCCCGCTTCTATCCGTCGGTGTACCGCGTGGTATGAACGCACTTCGAAGAAGGGGTCGCACGAGCAATGTACCGAGTATGTAAGACATGAACGGTAACAACATAGTAAAAAGTCAGGCATATGAGACATATCATGTGTAAAACGGTAAGAATTGCAAGGCAGTAGTAATAGCGTATGGAAGCATAGACAAGATTATCCACGGGGGAGCAACGTACACGTGAGTGCCACTGGTATGAGGCCATGCACGCTTAGCTTTCTCTTTTTCTTATTCTGAACACGGTGTTTCTTGTTTTTGTACATAGAAAACAGATACTTTTCAGAAAACAGTACTTTTTTTACTTGCAGTACAGACGCCGAATTCATCGGCTCTCCCAACCCCCCTCCCCAACAGTGTCCCAAGTATATCATATTATATATATATATATATATATATCACAGAACACACGCCGCGTACGGCTCTCCCATAAATCCCGCGTCCGGGCATCCCGCGTCCGGGATGATAAGCCACCGAATCGGGGGTGGACACGGTTGCCCTCCCCATTCCCACATACAAGCGTGTATACAAATACATTCATCAATATCGGGTATTATATACATTATTATATAAACAATTAAACGGCATGCATGGGAGCCCAAGGAAAAGCTATAACGCTATCGGAGTGACGTAAGGTCGGTAACCTCCGATTTTATTATGAAATAACCATGGGCGCTTTATCTCACTTTGAAGGAACTAGTAGTAAGGCGAGACAATTAATGAAAAGTAATATCATGAGAAAGTATAACATAGGATCATAGGGCATCGTTCGTGTACTTAGGATCTTTAAAGGAAAACACTATTCATGAGTAGAGCCGAGGATTCAAGAAATAGTTTAACGCGTTCTCATCTAGGGCACCGGAATCATAGACTTGGAACCTTTATTCATAGAATCATCATCATTTTTTTTCATCATAGAGTCATAGTCGTCGTCTTAGTCATTATGGCTTGCAATATTGTAAAACTTAGTTTTTGGAGAAAAACGAGTATTTTGGAAAACATTTGTAAACTTTTAGGAAGGAAAATCATGTTTTGGAATCGAGGGATTTGTAAAAAAACAATTATTATTTAGTAGTCGGTGAGTAATAACCAAAAACTTTCCTTAACTATAGAATGAAAATAAGTCAAATGGGTCAATAAGAGAGGGTTCGGGAATAGTGGGCCCACCTCGAGTCAAATGAGGCGGCATATCAAATTTACGTATATTACAGTTCATGGCGTCACTTGGGAGGGTCTTAGGATAATCGAATCCTATTTGTATAAGTTCTGGATGTTTGAGACGTTTTTCCAACAATTTGCACAATTTCTAATTCAATTCTACTGAATGAATAGTAACTAGTTTTCATTCTCGGATTTCTAGAGTTAGGGAAGTCTCCGAGGCGCGAAATCAAGCCTATACGTCTAGGACATGCCAAGGAAAGAAAGTAAGGTCTTACATACCTCTTTTCGCTCCTTCTGCTACTCCAAATCCACGTTGCAAACTCGCAAAATCCACAATTTGGTCATGTTTACCAAACCTTGATTAGTGCATTTAGAATCGGATTCTTCAACGACACTTGGCTACCGAAATTTCGGCAGCATTTCCTTTGTAAATACATCACCCGAGAATCAAACTCGGCCAATCCTTCAACAACAACACCAACAACCATTCCAAGAACATTAACAATCCATTCAAAATACATTATAATGTTATAACTCTTCTCAAATATTCCAACCACATTTCCAATGTTCAATTCAACTTCGCATATTCAAACTAACATCAATACTTACATATTCAAGCAATAATCCGAGGCCATTCAAATACAATTTAAGGACGTTCCAAGTGATCCATACAATATCCAAGACGACTCAAACAAGGGGTCATCTCACCGAAATCTTCAACTACGTTAGTGGGACATCACAACACATTTTTCTCCTTCCAAATTCATAAACTACATCAACAAACCATACTTTAACGACATTACTCTTACAAGTTCAAGAAGCTACATTAAGGTCACATATATTCTCGAATCAGCCCACATAATTTAAGCTTCAACTAGGGATCGTTCAACTTCATTTTTTGCACCATAAAATGCATGACGACAACAACCAAAACACTATATAACATTGGTTCACCATGTCGCCCCAACCAGCCCACACACGGCCAACATGAATATATATAGTTTCATGAGTTTCATCCATTTTCTACCTACAACGACAACACACAAAACATGCTAGATTGATTAATTCATCACTCACACACACACTACACATGCATGCCAACTAGCAACATTCACGGCCATCCCACATGGTACCCTATTTTCATGAACTCCATTCATTTCCACATTCCACAACATGCACAAACATCTATAAGACATGTAAAGGGAGATCAAAACTCACCTTCTTCCACCCACACTTGTCTCACGGCTTGGACATGGTTTGCAAGAGGATGTTTTCTTGTTCCAACAACTAACTCATGTTGTAAAGGGCCTCTCAATTAGTAGGAAAACAAGAAGAGAATAATTTTTTTGATCAAACTTCTTCCATGGGCTGCTCGGTTATAGGTTTGGCCGAATGGCCTCTTGGTGGTTTCTCTAAGTTTCTTGATTTTTTCTAGGAGTGAAATGAATTGTTGGCTTCCTTAATCATCACCCTTATATATATAAATATGAAGCACATGACCATGCACATGCCTCTCTCTCTTGGCCGGTTAGCTCCCCTCCTTCTTTCTCAATTTTTCTAGATTTTTCTTTAACTTTCCAAGCTTAAGAGATGAAGAAAATGGCCCCTTATTCATCTTCTATTTACATAAAATAGCCATCCACGTGGCCCTTGGCCACACACCTATGTGGCCGGCCACATGGCTCTTATGTTTCATGAATTTACAACTTCCTTTAACTCACTTTTGGTCCCAAATTTTCCATAATACTCCATGCCACCAAATTCATAGATAACTTACGCCTTAAAACAAGGTCGGAAAATGGTCTTGTCCTTAACTTCCCGCAATTGGCTTGGAATGTCCCAACGTACGAAATGCGGGATATAACAAAGCTCACCCCATAGCTCAATCGTTCGAAGACATATAAGGGTTGGCTAACCTTTTACGATTTGTGAACTTCTTTTGGGGTGCTTATCTCCTTAATTCTCTTTTGATACATAAAACTTCTTTCTACCCCAAGCACACATTTTTCCTTCACAATCTTATATCCTATCCTCTCTCATCTGTCATAATATCTCATTATTCTTATTTCTGATCTAATGTTTATCTATTAAACCTGTCCCATAACTGACTGTCAATTTCACCTCTAATTATTTCACTGCTCTACCCTTTCTTTCTTCTCGTAATAATCCCACTTAAAAGTTTCCACAATTTTCCTTAAGTTCTCAGGAAATTTCGGCAGAGTTTCCTCTATAATTGTGAAAGTCCCAAACCTATACACAGCCCAGGAATACATCTCATGCCTTACTAGGCCATACATAGAAACACATATGATATACAACTCAACCACACAAGGCAGATACTACAAAGAATGTAAAATAATAAAGCTCATCTCATCAATTGACCCCTTCAAAGAGGTTTACCTACTCGCAAATCATATATTCCTCTTATTTTTCTTGTCTCTGACACTTTATAAGTAAATTTGTATTTACCGTACAATTAATACTCACGTTACCTGACTTACCTGTAGCATTCCAAAAGTGCCTATGCCTAACGATAAACTTTACTTCCTTATATAATTACTCACATTCTGAAGTTCCACAACAAAACCCTTACCTTGGCCTCGCAGAACTCTATCCGGTCTAAATCGGTCCAACGGTAGTTGGGAAGTTCTTTTTCTAGTTGTTCTCCCATAAAAGTTATTCCATGGCATCCATACCTTATACAAATGTACTAATTATACTAACTCTCCCACTTACCAGCTCCATTTGACCCCGTTGCGGATACCATCAACTGGGATTGCACAAATGGTCATCACTCAATACTTGTCTATCTCTTACCGCTCAATGGGTTTCTCCGGATTTCGATAGATCCGTCTCTCTATAGAGGGCACATTCTCCGACGCGTCGTATCATAAGAATGGCCGACTCTCGCCCCCGGACCCCAACCTTCTTCCCATTAAAAGCCATCTCACAACTACAAAACAATCGGGGTTAGGATTGGAAATATTGTATCCTATGACTTAGCTCTATTGCACGATCTAGAGCGAAAGGAAGTTAACCATCCTAAATGTCCTGTGACCTCTCCGTTTATAAGTGTGCGCGCAACACACCCATAAACAAGACTCTACTAGACACGACTTGTAGATAACCCTAGGACGAAGCTGCTTCCGATACCACCTTTGTCAGACCCAAACCGGCCATGACGGCACCCGACCGTACTAGTCAAGTACCATCCGACATACATATCCGTGACATCAATATGAATATAGGTAGGCCGATAAGGCTCGTCATATGACTCTCAATAGACTCATAAGGAAAGTACGTACGCATCGAATAATATAAAAGACTCATCTCTATGAATATGCTAGACATACCGTATGTGCGATAAAGCTATCATAACAACGTGACAACATATGAACTCCCAAGTCCGGACATCATCGTCGCCCGTACATACGTCTATAAGCGTCAACTAGAAAACAAAACATAACGTGGCCGGGACAAGGCCCCACCATACCCATACATATGTGCACACATATATATTCATAAGACCATACCGACTCTTGCATCTCTAACTAATGGAGTGCACCAACCTCATCTGCTAGCTGACACCCTAATAGATGGATCACCAACATGTATCTCGGGACCTGCGGGCATAAAATGCAGCCCCCCCAAACCATAGGGGAGTCGTACGTATAATGTACCGAGTATGTAAGGCATGGAGATAGTATATACATAAGAATCATGAAAGGAATCGATATGTGAGAATCAATCAGGATCCGAATGTATCTTTATGACTGTATACCTGAAAGTGTCTGTACAACTGTGTATAACTGAAAGTGCCTCTGAGGGCGTATGATATGTAGGCTTTCTTTCAAAAATCATATACATTTATCATAATATAACTGTTAGTGTTGTGGAACGTATAGCCCGATCCATAAATGTTAGTGCTGTGGAACGTGCAGTCCGATCCATATATCATACTATCCCGCGTCCGGGGTAACATCATAACGTACCCACTGCAGTGATGTGCACATCTACGTGCCGTATCCGGACGACTATACTGTGGCTCGATGTGAGAAAATAGGTATAAATATATATAAATGCATGAAAGACTCGTGAAATACCACTCTGAACTCTGGAACTACAGACATAAACTATGTTCGAATATACATACGAAGCCAAAAATATGAGTATCTCTAAAGCATCTGGGAATAGAATTCTTTGGAACTTGATCGTTTACTTCTTTCGTTCATATCATAAAGATCATGCTAAAATGAAAGAAAGGGATAGCCTTAACATACCTCGAATAATCCTTTGAATGACTATAACGAGTCAATCTTTCCGATAAACGTCTAACCTTGAGTTATTTCCCAGCTAATGTGTCACGACCCAACCCCGTAGGCCGTGACTAGTGCCCGATCTGGGCACCCAAACATATCTATCAAATGCTATCTCAAATCATATCAAACGCATTCAAGATATATGGGTAAGCCGACAAGGCTATATTTCAAATTTAGATACTTTCCGGAAAAATTTTACAGAGTTTCCTTTGTTTTACGTACTATCCAAAATAACCCTACGCATTTAAAAATACCAACAAAGGCCACACAGGCCAACAAAGCAACATGTAAACATATGCGGACCGCCGCCGCGACGAATGGGATCGCCCAAACACAACATATACACACGCATCCGTACGTAAAAGACCCTAACCCACAAACATGTCCACGGACACTCTAAACAGACAGACGGAGAATCATATGACGGGACGGGGCCCCGCCGTGCCCATGAACGAATATATACAAATGCACTAACAAATATATACCAAAAATATAAGCTCCTAACGAGAGGAGCACTCCGAATAAAGATGGGTGTCCTAAACAGTGGATCACCAGGTGTGCGTACGCACATTCGGGCATGGAACGCCCCACTTCGAAGAGCGGGGTCGACGAAATATGTGCGAGTATGCAAAGCGAGAAGATACGTAAAACAAACCCGAGCCATAAACGAAACGAAGTACATGGAAACAAGTGCAAGTCCAAAATATCAAAATATTTACTTACGAAATATATAAGTCACGCATGGGCCACGTAAAAATATGGTCGCCCGCCCGTCGATGGCGCCATAACACAAGATAACACAGGGTTTCAAATCTCCATATCCCCGTCACACCACAACACAAGATAACGCCATACACAAGATAACGCTAAAATAAGTGGAACCCGGCCCTCTAGCGGTGGCTCGGTGAACCATAAACACAAGATAACACGGAGTATATCAAAGTGCGCACGATAACGAATCCGGCCGGGATCGACGAACGATATCATAATAGTAGGCACGAGCGAGTAGTGCGGAAACTATATGCATATATAAATAAATAAATAAATAAATAAATTTCTTTCAAACTCAATAGCCAAATATTTTTACGGAACATCCGAAGGAACAAAATAAAATTCGGGTCAATTGGAATTAGTATAAAAGAGTTACAAACTTTCGAAGTACGGAATCTTCTGAAAATATTTCATAAGTCGTATTTAGAAGTTCGAGTACCATTTATATTAAGAAGATTTCAAATAACATTATGGAGCACTTCAAAGGGAGCTTTAGAATCATACGCACATATCCAAAATATACATATCCAAACTTTGGCCATATCAAATATTTTTCGGACATCATTGTGGATCACATATTCATACTAATAAACATGTGGATAACATTATGGATCAGATCAAAAGGGACTTTAAAACCATATTTTCATATCGAAATATTCATCAAAGGCTTTAGTCTTCTCGTTTTCTTTCGAACAACATCTAGAACATAACAAATAGAATATTTAAACATCATAAAATATGTACCCGTACCATATGGAATAGCTTATGGGGGTCAAAGATGTTAGCCATCCTAGTGGCTCCAATAATAGGATCCCTTTTTTTTTTAAGCATACTTATACATTTTCTTTCTTCCAAACGGATCATGCCAAAAAGAAGGAACGATAGGCTTTACATACCTCGTACGCACCAAGCTAGCCCAAATTCAAGCTAATCCCAACCTACGCCTCGGGCTTCTCAAGGTCTACAAATACGTCATAATATGCCGAACATTAGCTATAGGTATTTAGGCAATTAATTCCAAATTAGCACTAAATTCTACGAAATTTGTAAAGATTTCCTTGTAAACGAGGTCAACCCCAGAGAATTTAACTCGGCTAAATCAACATCAACAACAACAACCAACCTAGCAACATCAATAACCAATCCGAAAGGCAATATAACATTAATAACTCTCTTTTACATCATTCTACAACATTCATAATATTCAATTCGACGGCTTACATTTAAGCCACATTACCGCTTATACATTCAAATACAAACCCGAACTCATACCAACAATATTCAAGGACATTTCAAACAAGTTGCACAATATTTCCGACAATCCAACAATCGCTCCAATTTTCCCAAAACACCTCAAACTACAACATAAGGATGCCCGAAATTCTATCGAACACCTACAATACACCAAGCAGCCCACATACACTTCTTATACATTATTTCAAGCAATATTTCCAGCAAATTTCAGTGAAGTACTACAGTTACACGAAAATTTCATCATCTATTTATATGCAAGTAAGCTACATTATTACCACACTAATTCTCACAACAACCCACAACCAATTTAACTCCAACTCTAACTATTACATTCCTTCATTCTCATCACATAATCCATGATATCAACAACCAAACTATTGATTCAAATCAGTCCACCATTTTTGAATAAAAAACCCCTACGCTTTTACAACATTTCAACAACATTCCAACATTCGTACAATTCATGTTTCAACATCAAGACACATAATTTCATGATTTTCTTTCATTTATGCTCACCATAACATGTTCAAACCATCCACACACACAAGCAAATTCGTCCTAAGACATATAGAAAAATAATCAACTCTTACCTTAGCAAGTTGGCTCTTCCACTTAGCTAGAATTTGTGAAATGAACTAATACTTGTTCTTGTGGCTCCAAATGACTTCTCCATGTTATTATCACCTTCATAAGGGATGAAATAACTAGAAAATATGATTTTTAGATCAACAAATTTGAGCTCAATTTTTCTAGCCATGGCCGAATGCCATGGCTTATGCTTTCTCTCTCTCTCTAGCTTGCATATCAACGTTTCCTTCATGTATACACCATATTAAACCTCTAATACAAATTAATAACATGAGTAGGAGGTTGAAATTACCTTTAACAATCAGAATCTTCAAGAATATTGTTCCTCTTTCCACCGCTTGCTTAACAACACAAAGAAAACTTAGGCTACAACTTCTCTTTAACTAATATCATGTCAAGGGTCTAGGATTTAGCTTATATGATGGCTCAATTAGAAAGGGGGTTTAGGAGAGAAAATAAGGGTCCTTGGATCTGTTTTTGGTCGTGTTAGGTGATATAGGGAGAAGTGGTGACTTATATATTAAGTTTAATGGGCCTCATGGGCCCGAAATATGAGTGTTTGGATCGGGTCTCCAGTTTCTGCCCCGCCAGCCCAACTTGCATCGTCCATATCTCCTTATTCCGATATCATTTTGACGAGCGGTTTGTTGCGTTGAAAACTAGACTCGATGAACTTCATTTTAGGCTTTTGAAACACCTTAAAACTCCTCATATACTAGGAGGTATGCCTCCAACAACATGGGCTAAAAATCTGGTCCGAGATTTTTCTTAAGTTGTTCGATTCATTTCGTTGATTCGTTTAACTTATAATCCTTTTCCAACCCTCATGTAACCTCTTATACATTCATATACATAATCATATACATACATAACAATCCATACACATCTCGAAGGGTCCGGAGAATCACAATAACCTTAAACGTAACTAGAGAACTTACGAAGCTCGACAAAACTCCAATCGCAAAAATATATTCATATCTTTTGTCCATCTTCTATATCATTACTAATAATCTCAAATACTTTAAAAGGTCACTCACATTACCTCATATACATACTCATAACGCTATTTCAAATCCTTTAGGTTCCCATGTCACCTCGGGATACTTAAGGCAACGATATTCTTACTACTCGATTAACTTTCCTTGAACCTTCTTAACTCATTCTTTCTCGTCTTAATTCAAGTAGCACAGATTATTATGGAGTGTAACATAATGATAGTCCCAAAAGTCCCAAATAACTCAACAAGGTCCACCTTGAATGAACATTAGTGGAGTTCTCCGATCGGTCATTGTAGGATACCTTTTGCCTTAGATCCGATTTTGAGCTAGGCAAGGAGCAACTTTCATCTCTCCCAAAGTCGTCAAATTTCTTGTCTATACAGCGGTCTAAAGCAGCAAACATGCTGCTGCATGTCTCCCAAGAAAACGACCGAAATAGAAAAGACCCATATATAATCCACTAAATTTGTAATAACTAAGTGCCCATGTCCCTATCCCAAAGCTGCTTTCTGAGATCAAAAGGCCTGGAAACCATTCCAAATAGTTTTTGCATTTTTGGCATCTCAAGAAAACATAGTAAATCTCTAATCACCATTTAATAGAAACTTAAACAAACGCACCACATACATCACTTATAAACTATGTCGATTGAAATATTTCATCCTCATTGTAGGTTTTTGCCAACCAACTATTACGTGGCTGAAAATAGACCAAGCAAGTTGCACCCTATATCCTTATCAGTCCATTATATTATTTTAATGAATCACCTTTATAATTAATAATACGTAGCTAGACATACACATATCTCTATTAAAAGTACTTATACATATCTTATAAAACATCTACAAAATATATTTTATCAAATTCTAATTTTTCCAATCTAATATCACGAGTACAAGTTTTTGTACTATAAGTTCTCAAAACGGTAAAAAGATAACTTTATTGTAAGAAAATAACTTTTACTTTTACAGTAAAGAAAATACCATTTATCAAATTCCTCATATTGTGTGTGTAATTTAAAGCATATCTAGAAAGTAGTAATAATTATAACTATATAAAATCATATTTATCAAATTTTTACTAAAAAGGTTTCACTTAAAAGAAATAATACCATATCAAAATGTATATAACGGTATCAAGGTTGTCAAACCTACGGAGTCTTACAATAACGTTGTCATAAACCCTTTATATCTCATGAATGGCCTTAATCCTTCAAACTCATATTGATTTACTACAACGCATCTTAACACTGATGTACAAGGTGTTACACTATATATGCATGCATAAGATGTTTTTTTTTATAGCTAAGCATGCATGACATCCGCCTTAAGAGGCATTCAGATGTACAGGTTATTCCTCTTATCCCATGTTACTTTCCATATCTCTTCTTACGTTACTATTCGTGCCTTACATACTCAGTACATTATTCGTATTGACGTCCTTTTGTTCGGGGACTGATACAAGAACGGATACGAGGGAACAATAAAATGACAAGGAAAAGAAAAGATGGATAGATTGACACAAAAATAGGCACAATTAGGCAACCAAAACTCTAGATTAGTTAAGACCTCCTAATTATAAACTATTAAGCACCTAATCAATCCTCTCAACAACAAGAATCAACAAGAGCTTAATTCTATAAGCCTCTTACAAGTTTCTCTCTCTAGAGGTAACATAAACACTCAATATTCATAATTCATCAAAAGCTCCTTAATGAAATAAAAGACTAGCTATTTATACTAATGAAATAAAGAAGACACTACTTTATTACATAAATGCCATTAATGAGGCAAGGGCCTTGTTTGGCTAGCCTTGTGGGGATGAAAGTCTTGGAATTAGGAATGTGGCCTCTTTTGCAAATATAGCCTTCCTTTACTCATTTGGTCACTTTAATGATCTTCCATCTCAATCCGTCCTCCCATGCTATCATCTACACTTTGACTCCATGGGATGGTCCTTAAAATGTCCTTGAGGCAACTTGGCTGGCATCATTCTCCCTTTCTTGAAAAGGATTCGTTCTCGAATCTATACCTTGCAAAACCATAAAGGAGACAAACAAAAAAACAAACTCCTCAAAGAATGAGGGTTAGTGTTAGGGTGGACCAACCTACCATCATGCCAAGTAAGCACAAATTTGTGATATAGGCAAGTATCGACCACTTTTATGAAGAACAAGCTCTCACATAGAGCACTAACCAATTGGCTATCCTAAAGGTCACGGAATGAGGATATTCTAAAAGAGCAGATGGTTTCAAGATACCAAGTTGACAAGGTCACATTGGTTCTAGGAAACATGAAGTACAAATGATTCTCT
The DNA here is from genome assembly GCF_029784015.1 of Lycium ferocissimum. Lineage (NCBI taxonomy): Eukaryota > Viridiplantae > Streptophyta > Magnoliopsida > Solanales > Solanaceae > Lycium > Lycium ferocissimum. The sequence goes on along the minus strand of NW_026714043.1, from coordinate 120,092 downwards.
AATTCCAAACCAAACCAATCACCCAAATTAAAACTCTCACCGGGGTCAAAAGGGAAAGATACCCACATGTCACGGTCAAGGCAACAACTAAGTACCCCGATCAGACCCCGCCCCATATAAGATGCGCTCACAAAAAGATAATGAATGTTATCATATGCAAAAAGATAATAAAGAAAGGTGTCACGCAAAACAACCTCATCATATTGTCCTCAAATGTAGCCATACTATTAGGTTCAAGAACTAGATCTATCATGCTACTACAATTTTGAACACACAAAAGAAGAAGTAACAATTTCTAAACAAGTATCACCTTCCTTTTTCAAAACACTCCTTTGTCACAACCCAACCCCACGTGGCCGCGGCCGGTGCCGAAATTTGGACACTCGTATACGAACTCGTTAGATATAGTCAAACCGAAACTAAGGACAATATGGAAGCTTGCAAAAACAAGACGTTATCGAGAACGTCATATATCATAATAACTTTTTGTCTCTGAGGAGTCGCAACTAATCAAAACATACACGATACGCAAGCCGATGCAAGGCTGCCACTACGTACGGGAACCTTCCAAAATAAGTCATATTGACACAGCTGAACAACACCTATATACAACCTACACATATGTCTACAGACCTCTAAGAGTATCAATAGTGAAATATGACGGGACAGGGCCCCGCCGTACCCCGGATAAACATAAATCTACATCAAAAGATCTCGTACCAAAATAGTCTAGGCTCCGGAATAATGGAGCTCTCAAACTCCGAGTAGAAGTCCTAAGCCGAGGATCGCCCAATTTGAGTATTTGTACGCGGCACGAAACGCGAGGCCCCAGAAGAAAGGGGTCCGCACGAGATATGTCGAGTATATAAAGCATGAAATACAATAAAGAGGATCATGACCGAAATAGAGATTACGGGAGACAAGTATGACAATCAAGAAATCAACCGTACCGTACCTTATGAAATGAAAATCATGCATAGCTATATCATATACCATATCCGGCCCATTATGGACTCGGTGACTAAGTCGTATACATGTATACCATGCCCGGCCCATCATGGGACTCAGTGCCATCATCACATCATCATATCATCATATATATATATATATATACCGTACTCGGTCCTCTAGTGAGGGACTCAGTGAACAATGCAGTGAAACTATGCATGAAAACATACCCGGCCCGGGACTCGGTGAAAGATATAATAACAGCATGCACGAGCAGAGTAGTGATCAACCATATGCAAACTAAATCATCATCCGAGACTCGATAGAATAAGTAGAATGAACTAGCACTTCGAGTATCAAAGACAACGATCATGTCGAGTACCCCTCGAATGTCATTATGGAGTATATCAAATAGAACTTCAGGAATCATAGACACGTATCAAGACAATATGAAATAGGTTATGGAAATCAAGAAAATTAACCATCCTAATATCTCTAAGAATAGGAGCTTCTTTGGAGTTTATACATTCGTCGATACCTTGTTTCATATAGATCATGCAAAAAGAAAGAAAAGATAGCTTTATATACCTTTAACGCTTATCCATGACACAATACGTATACGCTGTCCGAAGTATCTCAACCTATCTTAAAACGTTAAGAACTATGGTTAAGCTACGGAAAGGTTTAAAACGTATTTCAAAGTTAGTGGCTTATTTCTAGAAAACAGGGTGGTATTTCCCCTATATTGTTCATTTCCCTCACGTTCAAGCCAACTATGAAATGACCAAACCAACATCAACAACCACACGTCCAAGTACTAGATCAATACTAGCCAAAACAAGATTCAAGAATACCCCGAAACAGCCCGCACAACATTCCAAATCAGCCCAGCGATTACAACATTCAATAATAGTTAACATAACGACTACGACATATTCAAGTTACTCTTAATAATCTATAGCCATAACACTTCATCGAAACGACCTTATAACGACCAACAATTACAACAACACAATGAATAATCTTAACTACACTTAGTCCTCAATTCAACAAGAACAACAACACCCTCAAACGGTACCTCGTAATTACAACATAATAATCCGATAATCTAGAACATCTAAGAATACACCAAAGCGAGACCACATACGGTTCGTATATGATATTTTGTACGCTTCTTTCTTCAAAATTTGGTGATTCATATCAGCAACAACACAACAACGACATCAACTACTATATGCAAAGAAACTATCCTAATATCACAACAAGTCTAAAAGCGACCCGTGAACTCAATACAAATTCTAGCATGATTTAAGCTTTCCTTTCACTTTTAACTCATAATCCATAACATTAATAACAATAACAACAAATCAAACCCAATCTAATTGGAACGACTTCAATTCTGCCCACTTACGACGCCAACGAAAATCATGCAATTTTCTTACTTCCAATTCCACTTAATACAAATTAATCTCTCCATTGCAACATCATTAACTCCAATTTCATGACAAAAGGAAGAAATCTTACCTCAAATTAATTAGGACAAACACCTAAAATGACTTGCACGATTTGCACCACTTCATCTTCTTCAACTTAAATTCTAACCTTGCTGCTCCTTTATATGCTTAGAACACCTTAGGAATTTAATTCTTTTGCTATCAAAACATGGGTTCATCAAGGGCTGCCATGGCCGTGAGCTTGGCAGCCATGGCTGTTCTTAATTCCTTCTTCAATCAAGATGAAATTTAGCAATTTAATGGTGAAAAAAAAGGCTGGCCGCGAGCTCTTACGGCACTTCGCCAGCAGAGTGTGGTTTCTCTCTCTAACTCGACTTGGTGAAGATGAAGAGCTTCTCTCTTAATTCAACTATGTGAATGATGATCATGAATTATGAGTCATCTATGCTATTTATATCTGCCCATTATGTTGACACATGCCCCACTATGGGATGGACCAATCAGATTTGGCCATGTTATAGTGGGGTCCATTTAGCACACTAATAACTTAATTAGGCTAATTAATCCTTAATTAATCACTAATCCCCAATTAATAATCTAATCATGGTTAATTAATCCCTAATCTTCACTAATATTTCTACATTAATGGTAATTAGCTAGCAAACCGTGCAATATTAAAAATCGGGATTAAAAGTCCTTGTTTCATATCCCAAAAATAATCTTGTCCCGAACTTACGTCGATTGCCTTACGAATAATCAATGTACAAAAATACGGGATATAACATCCTTGCCTCAAAATGTATCATCATTCCAAAGGAGGATCTCCATCGTAGGGAGCGTTATCATTAAAAGTGGCTACACTTTCCAACATTACAATACGAACCCACTAGGCACTTCACTTCCATTAGTCGTATTATCATCAAATAAGACATTATCTTTAATGAAAGAGTAATCCATGAACAATGAGGAATCAAAACATGCAATTACATTCTCACAAAGCTAAATGTCATCTTTCAAAGCATTTCACTTTCATGACTATCCTCATAACACACGACACCTTTAACATCTTGAGTCTCATCAAATGTCAACAAATAAGTTCATGAGGCTCATCTCTATAGGTATCAAACAATGGTGGTGTGTCATATTCACATTCTCTATCACTAACAACTCGGCCAACTTTATCACTAAATTGAGATTCATAGAACAAATCACAACAATTCTCAATTAGTGGTCCATCAATACAAGCAAATTGACCAATACAAATATCAACGCTAGTTGGTAGCATGTCAATGTCACAAGGTTTACTACATATTACCACATGACAATATACTATCATTCAATTCACAAGTGTCAACACTATGTGGACACAAATTGATTTTGCAAGAAGAATCAATTTGGTCATCAAAAGGATCAACTAGTGTTTGAGCACTTTCAATTGATAATGCTAGTCCATTCAAATCACAAGTGTCAACACTAGGTGGACCCAAATCGACCTTTGAGAAGGATCAATTCGGTCATCAATAGGATCAACTAGTGTAGGGACACTTTCAACAATGACATTATCAAGACATGGCAAAGATTCAATAGCTCAATGCAAGGTAAACTAACTTTCATACTCGAATTGGCATTAAGATCACTCAACAAAGTAGGAGTATTAGGATAAGTTATTTTACCTTGATTCTCATGTAAGGGATCTTCCTTGCCTTGATCCACCAAATGGAAGCTCATTTGACCAAGTGAAGTAATGGTCTTGTCCGCCGTTCCTCCTTTCAACCACTTCCTTTTCAATGCCATCCAAATATGACTTGGCGTTTCTATAGATGAAGGAATTTGTTGAATTTGTGGCATCTCACAAGAGGCACTTTGCTTCCTCCCTTTTGGCTTCCTCTCTTGGGAAGTGGTTTTGCTCCTATACCCCCTTTCATGTGGTTTGGGATAATGGCTTCTCAAGCTCTGTTTCATTGCATCCCAAGTAGTGATTGGATCTCCCCTCTTGTACACCCAATAGTGTGCATGCTTCTTCTCAAAAGTCCTAATAGCCAATTTCATCTTCTTTTCTTGGGAATAAGGGTAACTAGCAAAGATTTCATCCATCATGAACTTTCATTTCTCATACTCTTCTCCACTAGCTTCCATAATCAAGATAGGCCATTTCACATTGGGGTCTTGCACTTTTATACTTAGATGCATTCTACGATGTACGTATGGAAATAAAGGTTTCCTTCTTTGATCCACGACATACTTATGCCACTCTTGCTCATATGGGGTCTCATGCCTTTGGAACCAAGGGCCTCCTAAACATACGTGACAAGTATCCATTGGAACCACATCACACCAAACCTCCTCTTGGTACTCATCAAGTGAAATGAATACCATCACTCTCCTATCAACCCAATACCCTCCCTCGTCATAATAAGGATTTCGCCTAATCACACAAGGTAACCTTAACTCTTCAACCTCATGGAGGTGATGACGAGTTGGTGTAACAATTGTCATCAAGCACAAGAATTCCCTCATTACCACAAATGTTCACCTTAGTCTCCATGAATCGCCTCTTTGGAACAACCTCCTTTCGCATAGGGCGACTCCAACTTGTACTCACATTTCCACACATACCATTTTGCTTCGAATAGAAGGTATTACAAGGCAAAGAATATGCATGTCTACTAGAAGACTTTCCATAATCAACATTTGCACATTCACTATCTTCATAGACATATTCTTCACAATTCCCACTTATATAAGGATTTCCCCTATAAGAACTATAGGATACGTGTGAAGAAGAGTCATACCTCGAGTCGTCTTCATAATCATGGTGTGTAGTGTGAGGACCTTCATATACATCATCCTCACCATACAAATCGCCACAAGGTTCTTCTACCTCACCATCATCATTATAAGATCCATGAGCATCACTCCCTTCATATTCACCTTCAAAATAGTAGTTATCACCCCTAAGTTGCTCATGACCTTCATTTTCCATATGGCCCTCGTAACCCCCTTCGTCACATTCTTGATAGTTCCCATAGTCCTCCTCCTCATAACCACACTCATCATCATTATAACAATTAAAATTGTCGTCACATGAATCTAAATCCATGGAGAAGTACCTGCAAAGAACACTTAGCAAACTCGTTAGTAGTAAAGAAACCTCACCACACTCAATTTTACACTCTTTTGTGCTTGGCTAGCACCACTCAAATGAACTCACACTCTCTTGCGTTTTACCACCCAATTGGATCGGCCGATGTTGATTCTCATTTGGATCCGGTGGGTTGCAAGGTGCACAATCGCTACCTGAGGTTGGAATGGATTCTTGTTAGACTCGAAGAAAAAAGGATGGCTCAATTAAAACAAACGCACTTTAATCAAGAAGGTATCGACGAAGATTAAAAGAGAAAAGAATGAAGAAATTGGCACGAAAAGAATTATGGACGCAAGAACTAGTTAACAACCAAGTAAGGATCAATTACTAGTTGTTAAATAGTTAGAAGAATCAAAGAAATGAAGTTAGGATGTAGACAAACCCGGACAACCACTTAGAAAATTTTTCGAAAAAATTCAGACCATGCTCTCCTTGTGCGTCGCATGGGGATCGAACACGAGACCCCCCTCTGAATCTCTTTGATCAGTGCTGACGTGGCTTTTTTTTTTTCTCCCTTTAGTGTAAAATGCACTCCTCAAATGCATATATATATATATATTTTTTTTTTTTTTTTTGAACTTTGGGCTAGAGTTTCTGAAATGGTGATGTGGCTTGGGCCCACTTTATAATTAGGATGACGTGGTGTGCTAACGTGGCACATTGCTGATGTGGCGGCTTTTTTTTTCAAATCCTTAAAATTTTTGGGTTGTAATTTTCAAATTTTGTGATGTGGATTGGGCCCACACAACCTAGTATTTTCCCCTTTTGGCCCAACCAACACCTTTTTACACTTGACCTAAAATTTTTTGGATCAAACAAACCTTTTGGTCATCTTCTTCCTATGAAGATATGAATGTCTTCAAGAACTTCAAGAACATTCAAAATTCCAACCACCCTTAGTTCAACTCCAAATTAGCCCAAAATCTAGTATAGGGTCTCCTTGTTGTAGAGAACGAAACCCAATAAGTTTCAACCTTCAATTTCCTAATCTGACAAGACTCAACTTGAGTTCTTGAAGTTTCCAAAGCTTCAAATTCCAAAAATGGTAGATCCTTTAATCCTTGGCCAAATACCTCAAAATTTCGGATTTAGAGTTCTTATCAACTAGAGAACAAGCCGCAATCAATTTGAACCCTCAATTTTTTCTCCTTCTTCGAACCCACCAACCTCGTTCTTGAAGCTTTGAAGCTCAACAATGGTGGAACACAAACCCCAACTCCAGATTGACTCAAATTTCAGATTTAAAACCCTAAAACTCTAAGGAACTTGAATCTAACACTAGAATGAATAACAAAACAAGGAATCAAACGGACTTTTCTGATTTTCGAATTTTTGGATAGATTTTTTTTTTTTGTTGAATCAAAACGCAAGACTAGATTTGATGGAACAAACCTAAGCTAAGCTCTGATACCAATTGATACAAGAACGAAAAGTAATAAAATAACAAGGAAAGTAAAGGATAGATAGATTGACACAAGAAAATGGAATTAAAAGCAACCTAAAGGTATATTAAACGTAAAGACCTCAATTAATTAACATTAACAAGCACTAAACTCTTAGGAAGACCTCAGAATTAGATTCCCTCTCAACAATCTCAACAAATCTCAAATTAACAAGAGCTTAAATCCATAAGACTCTCAATTGTTTCTCTCTCTAGAGACAACACAAACATACTAACATTTTCATCAATTCATCAAAAGCCCCTAATGAAATAAAAGACTAGCTATTTATACTAATGAAATAACAAGACACTACATTATTACAAGTATACCCTTACTGAAGTAAGGGCCTTGTTTGGATGTCTTTCTTGGAAGTGAAACTTGAAAAGGCTTGCATTTAAGTACTAGCCTCTTTTGCATGCATAGCCTCCTTTTCCAAATAACCTCTCGTCACAAATAGCCTCCAAAGCTATCTTCCATATCTTGAATGTGACATTCTTGAAGCCCTCCATCCAAGCTATCTCCCATATCTTGAAGGCCGTCCTATGTTGACCTCCCATGATCTTCAAAGATTCCATCTTCATGAAGCTCGATGGAGTTGGTCTTGTATCACTACCTATTACAAGGGATAGAAGTTTAGATTGGACAGTAACATAGCTAGTTTTGGCCTCATTACACCCCTGAGATGAACTACCTAGACAATCATCCTTAGCAACACTGGTTCTTCTCTAGTCTTTCCTTGAAAAATTCGGTTATTCCTCTCCTGCCATATGTGATACATAGTTGAAGCACACGCCATTCTATATACCTATGCTGTTGCCCCCCTTTACGGTGAGTTACATCCTCCCATCTGCATGCTTGCCTATTTATGTTGAGCCACAATAAGATCTTTTGCCAGATCTAATTTGAGTAAGAACAACTAAAAAATAAATGACTGATGCTCTCTCCCTCTGATGCACATAACACACATTCAACATTATCAACACAGACCTATATAGCCAGTCTATCCTTTGTGAGTAGCCTATTATGAAGTGACAAATATAATATAAAAATCCACTTAGGGCAAGCAGCATTATTACAAATCATTTTCCTCCATTCAACCTTCTGATAGTCACCCTTAAGCTTTAAGTACAATTGTTTGATTGAGAACTTGTATATTTACTAGACATTGTTCTCAGTCCAACTAGCAATCTCAAAGTATTTAGAAGCTTGGAGTATTTTCCTGACCACTCAGGATGCTTGAGGTGCTATAACACCCCATATTGTTCCTTGTTTCCCATAGTACATATGAATCCATTGCACCCATATCTTATTCTTCTTTTTGCTTAGGTTCCATAATAACTTGCATATGGCAGACCTATTCCAAGTCTAAACATCCAAGAAATTAAGCCCTCCTGCTGCCTCTAGAACTGCACAATTGTTCCCAGGAGATCAATGGTTTTTTTGATGTATCCACTCCTCCTGTCCAGAGAAATCTTCTACATAGACTTTCAATACATTTGATAACTTTTTTGGGCAACATGAACACTTGAGACCAGAAAACTTGAACTGAGAATAACACACTCTTGATGAGCTGAGTTCTTCCTGTATAGGAAAGAAATCTAGAAGTCCAGCTTTGTATTTTGCCCATAATTTTATCAATCAGGGGTTGGAACTATAGTATTGACACTCTTTTAGTACTAAGGGGGCACACCTAAGTATCTAAAAGGTAGATATCCCTGTGAGAAACCCAACTCTTGCAGAATTTCCTTTTGTACTTCACTAGGGCACCTTCAAAATAAATGGAACTCTTGTCATTGTTGGCAACCAAGCCAGAAGCTGTTGAGAATTCCAAGAATAGCCCATATAAAAGTTTTACAGAACCAGTGTCTTCTCTACTAAACAATAGTAGGTCATGAGCAAAGCTCAATTGAACTATATGCATCCTTTCACACTTAGGATGGGAGTTAAAGTCAGGAATATGTCTCAGTTTCTTGAGAACAATAATACTTAATAGGTTTGTGATCATGTGGTTCAAATTGTGACTCTGGAATTGTCTAGTTAAGAACAATATGTGGATTAGGTGAAAAGAGATTTAATGCATATGATTTTGCAGTATGATCTTACAAATGAGAGTTAGCCCCTGTTTAGATGGTAGTTTCCCGTGGTTCATTAATGTACAGTATGGCATTGTATTGTACTGTATTAATGAACACAATTTTTGGATACACTGTATCGTTTCTTGTGGTTTAATAGCATTTTTATTATTTGGTTTGACTGTATGGTACTGTATAATAACATGTAACTTTACTAAAATACCCTTAACTAATATGATTATTAAAAATATCAACAATTACTAGGATAATCCCAATTAAAAGACAATAAATAACTGCTTTCATCTCTTCTTCTTTTTCTTTGACTCTATAACCTCGAATACAAGTGTTTTGTTCAAATTACTTTATAAAAAGAAAAAAAAACTTGCGCGAATTACTTTATAAAAAGAAAAAAAACTTGCGTGCGCTAGATGAAGCTCTAACGCTAAAAAAAAAAAAAAAAAAGCATTCATTTCTCTCTGTTTGATCCATGCGTGTGCTCTTGAGTTTTTACTGCTCTAATAGTGAGTCTTCATTCTTTCTTCTTCTCATTGTTGCCTGCAAAGAGGGATAATCTTGATCTTCTTCCCTCATGATTATTAATAATACAAGAAACATAAAGCTTGAAGGATTTGGAGGCAGAGCAGACTTCAGTCGTTGGAGGGAAAATTAAACATCTAGTTTATATATATTAATAAAACTAGGGTAAAGGATAAAATAGAAATTTTAAAAAATAAGTAGGGGTATAATGGGAAAATAAAATATGACCACGGAAAAACCAAGAAATCCGTGGTTACAAAAATTGAGACTTTTCATGGTTATATAACCATGAGATGAACCACGGATTTACAACACCATACCACATAATTTTAAGAACAATGAAAATAAATATTGTTTCATAGAAAACCATACATTAATGAACCACGTGAAATCACCATCCAAAATAGGGAGTTAGTGGTTGTTGACACCCAATTTTGTCCCGCATCTCCTCTGAATATATATTTACACTCCTAATATTTTGGCAATTTAAGAAAATTAGTTATACTACGATTATCAGCTTTTATTAATATCCGCGTTTCACTACCCTATTATTATGATCACTAGCAATTATTATGATCATTACTATTGTTATCATTATTATTATTATTATTATCAGTATTATTATAATGCGCATTTTTTGCATCAGCTTATGCACACGCATCGCATTTATTTTGCACAATTTAATAATAGCGTTTATTTACTATTGAACTATTAAAATGTTATCGCACGGCTATTTACGACATCATATAATTTTATTTCTTATCTGAGTATTAATAAATACGTACTTTTATGTTAGGTAATATTTTAACACACGACAGAATACAGTTAATTAAAAGAGGCCTTTTATTTGAGTTTATAAGTCCATGATCAATCCCAAATTACTTGGGTTAAAACCTGGTTTATATGATATTAGCCCACTCTTTTCATTCAATTACCAGCCCATTACCGCATCCGACCCGGCCCACCCCTCTTTTAATTCAATTAGGCTCTCTTCATTTTTTTTGTTTTCTCCAATCAACCGCACCATCTTCTTCCTCTTTCCTTTCCACTTCCATGAAAGCTGCCTCCTATCCTTCCATCTTCAGTAGTTTGCCGCACCATATTAGGCAAAGTTGGTACTTTTTTCGCATCCTTCATCTCGTGATCGTAACGTCTTTTTCTCCCCTGTGTTCAACGATTTTAGTCCACGCGAAAAGCCAAAACGATTCTGAGTTCTCTGAGGAAAAAATCAACTTTTCAGACCTGGGATTTGATTTCAAACGGCTTTTCTTCAGTTTTGGAGCCAAAAATTTCAAATCCGAAACCCTAATCCTAGGCTATAAGTACAAAGTTTGTGAACCCTTTTGGGAGGATTATTTTAAGCGGCGGACATCTAGGGTAAGGGATCGAAAAAGGATAGTCACAGCATTACAAAAAGGGGAAAGCAAAAAAAAAAAATAACCAAGAACTTATTTTATTTTTCTGGTTCGAGATCTGCCTAATTCGATTGGATTGGAGCTTGTCGCGTTCGAGCGTAGATCCGTGGCTAAATCCCTAGTTCGCTGCACTTGAAGAAGGTCAGTATGATTCCCTCCCACTTTTAGTTCGCTTTGGATTTTGATGTGTATTTGCATTCTTTGTTTGGGCGTCTGAAATGCTTTCGGTCTCGAGTTGGGTGTTGGATTTAAAATTCGTTGTTCGATGACGTAAAATAGGATGTTCATTTATCTTCTAAATAATGGTTGACGCTTATTAGTATACTCAGTGTTTTTATCCGAAAAATATGGCTTAAAGATCTCTGTTACATTGTTTGTGGAAAGCATGAGAAAAAGTCTTTATGTGTGTCTACTGTCCATATTCGGACGTACATTAATAATAATCGTGATTTGGATTTTGTCATTTAGGTGTAACAAAAGTATCAACTCGGTTTCATACTTCAATGTTATCTTCATTATTTGTCACTTTGTTCTCAATCTTGATGCTGCTCAATACTTCATTTTATTCTATAGTTTTGGTTTTCTGTTCATTTAAGTTCATGTGTGAAATAGTTAATTTTCGGGACTATTCTTTTCAGCTTTTTCTGGTTTGGTAGTTTTGTTGTGAAAGACATTAGGTGATTTACTCCCTTTCCTCTTATGAGAACTACGGGACTGTTTGGATTCAGTTCATTAGCCTTAGTCGGTCATTTTGTTTAAGGATTTTAGTTCATTCCCATCTGTGGCTATGATTAAGATGAAATTGTCACTGCTTTTGTTAGCATGTAAGATAGCAGAGGATACTCATTTGTACTGCTTTGTTACCATATTTAACTCAAAACATGTGTTTCGTTTGAATATTAAGTTATTAAGCTATTGTTAACTGGCCACTTTTGTTCTAATCAATTTGCCCTGAAAATAGTAAATCTTGTTTAAAGACAAGCCTGCAATAAGATTTCAGCTCTCTAGGAAGACCTGTTGCAATGTCCTCTATCTCGGATCCGTTTTAAGTTTAAACTCTCTCGTTTCATCAAGTGTCTTCGAAACAGCTTCTTGTCATCTTCCTAATGCTAGTTTTAAACTTGAAATGATCTCCATACCTTTCTGTCAGAGTTAAATGAATGCCTAAAAAAAAATCTGGTTGAAATGCCTACCATCTATGCTGCTTAGTTGGAATCCGAATCATATACCCATTTCCTTCCAAGCAAATTCCCGTGAACAGTATCTTCCAGTCCTCTCTTTGCTATCTGGTTTAGGTGAATAGATTAGGGGAAAAATATGAGTAATATCCGAATCCAAGGATAGGTTTGTTTGGAACTTCATTTTGTGCCCTTTTTGTAGCTTCTCTATTATGGTTTAAGGATTTGAATGATTTGGTTAAGATAGCAAAAGATGTGTTCTTGTGTTTTAATCAAACGAGATTCAGTTAACATGAATGTGGGTTAGAAATTGACTTTCTTTATACAATATAAGTGAGTTTTGATTGCTGAGTATCAAATAAGTTTTTTTTTTAAAAAAATGTGTGTTTCCTTCTCATTTTAACAAGGAAAAGAGTACCTTTCTTCCATGATTAACCCAAAGGAGTATATTTTTCATTCGCTTAAATTTTAGCCTTATGTCACTACTGGTCGCATATGTGTAGCAAAAAATGTTGATTAAGCGAGTAGTTCGCCGCTCTTCATTCCCGAGGCAGAACTTATAACGGATTGTTTCAAATTGTGAAATGTTGGTCCAAAAGTCAGTTTTATGTTTTATGAACAAGATATCTAGGAGTAGTTAAAATGTGGACTTTTTATTTTAAGGCCTTTTCTTTCCCCTGTCCCTATTTCATTTTTCAAATATACATGGTATATACACGACCTATTGATTTATTTTGAGTTTGCATTTTTGTATGTTTGACCTTGTTCCTTGATTATATACTAATCCTGCTCCTTTTCATTTTTTTTTATGCATGACCTTCGCACACGAGTCTGAGGGACTCGTCTTCCGCATCCAATGTTGGGCCTAAGCCCAACGAAATATCATTCCTCCCTCCGTCCAGATCTGTCCGCAGCCTACATTCAAAGAAAGAAATGAGTTTTGGATTAAAGCCCAATATTATGATTGATTCGTAGCAATTGGGCCTTGGATAATGGGCTAGACCCATTTAATTTTCTTCCCCTCTCCTTTATTTTATGCATTTTGATTTGTTTTGTATGACTTATACGTTATCTTATTTCACTTTCTTAACTTAGACGAATTCTAGTGAAACTAGTGGTTTAGTTTTAGTATAAAGGGGCAGTTAATCCAAAGGAAACTAGTAATTAATCCCATAAGATTCATCTTCTTCTTTTATATTTAAATTATTTATAGTATCCATAATATTCACCTCTAGAATAATTGATAATATTAATTCATGTTTTCAAATTAAAGGAATTATATTTTATACTTATTATATTAATTTCAAAACATCTTAATATGCAAATATAAACTCAAATATATTCTTAAATAATTTCTTTAAGATTTATCAAGTTATACATGTTTTCTTTAAGTTGAGTATAGTTAATTAAAGGAGAAAGAAAACTCACTTTCTTTTTGCATCCCATTTACTAAGTCTTCTCTCAAAACTATTATTTATATGCAAATTATTATATTCTGGAAGCTTTATTTACAAAGCATTATTTTTCATTTAACGCTTTAGCAACATTTATAGGCCTTATTTTAAATATCATTTTATGCAAATCATTTTACCTTCTACAAATCTATTTTAAATAACGTTACTGCATTCCCACTTGAAGCCTTAGCAACATTTATAAATATTATTTTAAATAGCATTATTATATTTCCTTCAATATCTTAGCGACATTTACAAATCATTTTCTTAAAATTTAAATATTACATTTGCATCTATAGCCTTAATTAATTAACCTAAGTCTAACCGGTAAACCGTAGTTAAACGGATTCTAAAGGATGCCTAACCCCTTCCCTTTAGGATAATCTATAACCCTTACCTAGAATCACACTGATTAAGCATACTATTAACGGAGGTTTAGTTGGGCTTTACCTTAGTTAATAAAATAGGTGCCCTAATTCACCTTAAAATCAATTAGGTGGCGACTCCTTAAAACAAAGCAAAATAGGAATCTCCAATATGTTGTACTCTAATTTAACCCATTTAAATGGGGTATAACAGTGGTTTTGTTAATTCGGTATTAAGTTTGGGAGTACGTTTATCCATTGTTTGGTTATTGATATTAGCTAATATAAGTATAAATTTTATAAACGACTCCTAAAAGTACCTCTCTACTAGATGAAATATTTCAACATTATCTTCTCTTATACTTTGAACCATTCATATCGTTATCCTTAACAAACAAACTATTCTTTACCCTTAATTCTAACGAAATTTCAACTTAAACTATAACGAAAGATAACTCTTAACTATACTTAAGAGCGAACTTAAATTTCAATTATTTTCTTAAAATATTTTTACACTAATCTAATTCATGCTAGAGTTTCGTTAAAATCAAATAATAATACTTATGTTAAAGAAATGAATGATGTCAATATATAACAGAAAGTAAAATTAAATACCACCAAAAAACGTGGTGCTGGATGGATTAGTTCTTCCCTTAATCAAAGGCCTCAATTTTAAGCTCTCGGTATACACTAGAACAATTCTTGGTAGGGAGCACTTCACCGAATGGACATACGTAACAACTTTGGACCTAACTCACACCCCAAAAACTAGCTTAAGGTGGGAGAGCCCAATACTATTTAAATCCACATAAGCCCACTATGTCCACTGATGTGGGCCATATATAACACCCTACGCGACCCGAATCAGGAATAGTCAGGATTCAATGTGAGTGTCAGACACCGAATAAAAATAAAAAATAAAAAAGAAAAATTAAATACTTCATATAATGAAAGGGTAATTTGAACTTTTTCCAACATATTATGATCTTCAAACATTTCTCTCTCACCGTTTTCTTCCTCATATGTTCCTATCATCCTCTTTGAAAAACCTAATTTCAACTTTCTTTTATTACCTAAGATGACAAAATCAGGTATTTTTCTCCTTATGTTATTCTCGTTTCATTCAAATTTTAGTGTCCTTTTATATATCCAAATTTATGCACAGACACATTTAAGAAGCTAAGCATAATTTAGATTTTGCATAATCCCTTTAAATCAAGATGTGTGTGTGTGTATATATATATATATCTGTTTTTAATCTTGGAATGTTGAGAGTTGGTGCACTGGCTTGAGTTTGAATGATTCTTGTTCTTTCTTCTGTTCTATTTGGTTTTTATTCTTCTTCCTCTTTATGGTTTTGCTTTTGCATTGAATTTGTACTTGTGCTGTTTGATTTTGATTCAACTTGTTAAGTGGTTGTGTTTAAGGTTGTCCTAAGGCAAGATTCTGTAAAATCTGATGTGGGTTTTGGAAATAACAGCTAGAAATGTTGTATTGAGCTGTTTTATAGCCTGTTTGTGTTTGGCCAAGCTTTTGGGAAACTAAAAGTGCTTGTTTTATAAAGTTGAGGTGTTTGACCAAGATTTTAGGAGCCCCGCACTTTCGTAACCCAAAAAAAAATATTTTGGAACCAAACTAACCCATTAAAAAAAAAAAAAGAACCAAACTAGGCTTCACGCATAGAATCTGTGCGTGAAAGGACCAAACTTAAAAAGTTACAGTTTGGTCCTTTCACGCACATATTCTGTGCGTGAAGCCTAGTTTGGTTCTTTTTTTTTTAATGGGTTAGTTTGGTTCCAAATTTTTTTTTTGGGTTACAAAAGTGTGGGCTCAGATTTTAGGGGGGGGGGGGGGGGGGGGGGGGTGCTTTTGATTAATAGCAAAAGCTAAAAAAGTGGATTTTTTCATTTTTGGCGCATCGGCTGAAATTAATTATGGCTCGCTAGCCAAATATACAAGATATATACACCGGTATGTATGTTATGTGTATATTTGTAGTAACTAATATCTGAGAACCTATATGGCTATTATTTTTTTGAGCGGTCCAAAAATGTAATTATCACATCTTTTACTTGGAAGCACTTTTGGGACCTTGGCTAAACACAAATTACTGCTCTAATATTGACAAAAGTGTTTTTTAAATTGATCAGCCAAACATGAATTGTTATCCTCCTAAAGTACTTTTTTCGAAAAACATTTCTGTCAAAAAAACACTTTTGAAAGCTTGGCAAAACAGACTATTAGTCATATACTTCATGCTAAAGGTGTGATCTTTACTGTTTTTTGTAGTTTAAGGATTGTTGAAGCAATCAGCTTATGTGTAGACGTAGAGAAAAATATGGAAGGGAATGCATGTGAAATCGATCACTTGGATTCAGATGTGGTTTTGCCTCCTCGAAAACGGCTTCTAGCAGGACTGACAAATCAGAATTTTGATGTTAATCCATGTACCCCATCCCCACCTATTGAGTTCGATATCCGTCTTAATAACTTATTGAAGTTTCGCTCGGATGATTGTAATCGTTCCATTGAGGAGATTGTCGAGGCCTCGAGAGTGGAAGCTCTAAAAGCTGTTGAGCTTGCAAAAGCTGCAAGAGATGTTGCTGAAGAGAAAGCTGAAAAAGCAGCAAAAGCCATGGCTGCTGCTAAGAGCGCTATGGAGTTGGTTGCTGCTATTTCCGATGAGGTAACTGGTAGAGACAAATACTCGACGAAGAATAAGATAACGAAGCATGTTCCTGTTCAGATGTTGTATAATAAGTATAAAGGAACCAAGGATTGTAGAAAGGATGAAGATTTAGCCCCGACATTACGTAGGTCAATAACCAGCTCTCCAAGAATTTCAAAGAACTCAACTTCTGACGGTAGAAATCACAAACATAAGAGGCTTAAAAATGCTTCTCCTTCCGAAAAGGCTAAGTTTCAGGATGGAAGTACGTCCACTACAAAGAATCGGAATTAGCTACGAACTTCGTGGCTAATCCATCAGTAAATTGCTCGTAGCTAACAGAATTTTTTGCAGTCGCTAATTAGGATTAGCGACAGATTTTGTTGTTTAGCTACGGAATTTTTCCGTTGCTAATTTTCAGTAGTGGTCATGGGAAGTAAACCAACCTTCGGATTGATATTGCTGCTATTAAGGAATAAAATTGTCCTAGCCAGGAGGAAGACCTAATTAGAGTAGACTTAAGCATCGCGAAATTCAATAAGGCCGACCACGGAATGATGGAAAATGGGGGATCATCTCTATCTTGTAAAGCTGTCTTTCTCAAAAAAGGAAAATGGTAAAGGATAACCAATGAACTTGAAGGAGAAATTTGGAGAATCTCTGGGTGATATTTGTAACATTGGCAAAAAGAAGGGGAGGATGAAGCAGAAAAAATTACCCCTCAGCATTTGCAGTTTCAGGGACAAAGTGAACCCCAAAATGGACATGAATTCCAAAAGTTCTTCGTTACCTGTTGAGAGGTCATCTACATGGAAGTGCCAAGCTTTTAAGGCACCGACTTGCGTTAAACAGTAAGTCGATGCAATCAGTCTTCGCATTTTTAGTTTCAAGAGGAGCGGCTGCCATGATGGAACTTTTAGTCTGAGGTAGTTTCTCCTTCGTGTTTTCCATTATTCCTTCTTTTTATAGATATGGCCTCTTCCATTCCTTAGTTTGAATTAACGTGTATATCTTGATATTTAACTGCTTACATATTTATTTTCCACATAATGTTGCCTATATTTGCTTCAGCAAAGCCAGAATGAGATGGTGAGAAAATTATGTATTTGCGGAGATTACTCTTGAATATCTCAATTCACAGATGTACAATATTCTACCGTGGATTCAGAAAAACTTCGTGGATCAAACTTTAATGCCTCCCAATTAAGTAGTTCTTATTTTTGTGTTCTAGGTTCTAGGACCTGTCTTCTCCTTTACCAATGAGTTTTCGGTTCGCATGAATCAGATGAAAATGAGATTTTGGTTTCCATTGTGTTTGACAGGATTTTGTTAGGTTATGGATTTCCATTTCCTAGTTTACTTCTGTTAGCGGTCATCATCAGTAGCATTAGAAGTGTAAGATTTTTTGGCAAAGGAGACTCATGTATGTCTCTTCCTTTCATTCATCTCACTGTAACATTATTATTGATGTACATATGTAAAGCAGTAGCATTGTTTTGTGTCTAAGAGGATTATAAACCAATACACCATCAATCTATCGTAAAGCATGATGATTTTCTTGAATCGATAATTCAATCCCTTCAGAGTTATGTACTTGAAGCATTTCACTGAAAGATCTTGATGGTAACTGTATGTAGCGATTCCTCAGGATTTCACCACCTAATATTGGTTGCAAATCTATTTTTGCATTTTTTTTAAACGAGGTCAACAGTTGAACGATGGCACTGAAATATCATATTTCTGTACATCTCCTTGTAAATCAAAGGCTACCAAT
This sequence comes from Lycium ferocissimum, assembly GCF_029784015.1. Taxonomy (NCBI): domain Eukaryota; kingdom Viridiplantae; phylum Streptophyta; class Magnoliopsida; order Solanales; family Solanaceae; genus Lycium; species Lycium ferocissimum. The sequence goes on along the minus strand of NW_026714043.1, from coordinate 101,640 downwards.
AGCCACTTTTAGGATTGTTATTTAAAAGCTGTCCAGCATTTGTTACAATTTAGCCAAATAGGAAAACCCTTCTACAGCTTCTGCTGCTTGGGTATTCTTCACACCCCCCCCCCCCCCCCCTCCCTTCTTGTTTCTTCTTTCCCTCAAACTTTCTCAATCGAAATGAAGAAACTACTACTAAAATTCGCAAGCAAAAGAAATAATGAAGAGAAGTCAATTATGATAAAGGGGGGAGAATGACTATTGTAAAAAAATTGAGGGGGGAGTTTGATTTTTAAAGTAAAGTTAGGGAGTGAAAATTATTTTCACTTGAAAGAAATTGAACCTCAAGTTTGCTTGGAGATAGAGGTTGATGAAAAACAACTTGATATTGAAGGAGAAAACTGCTAAAAAAAAAAAATACAAGAAGGCCATTATCTTGACGTTTGATTTGCCACAGTTCAAACTAAAACAATTGAATAGTGGCTTGACTGCTTAGGGTTGGCTTGCACTCCACTTTCACTTACAATATCGAATTTGACTTTCCTGAATTCTTGCTCCTGGCTTATATTCACATAGGCCACTCATAAGAATAAGACGTTCAACATTTTAAATACATGTAACTGAGAGTCATCATATCAACGCCTACCAGAACGAGATACTTGTGACATGAATAAGTTCCCCTTCAATAGAACGAAGTGAACTAGTAAATCCTCCTCTTCATACTTAGGCAACTTCTGTTTCAAAGCCATTGATGAATTACACGGTTGGCAGAATGATTGAACTTTGGAGAACCAGGTCTTGCTATAGCGAAGAGTGAAGAAGCGCAACAGAAGAAGCCACAGCAAAGTTATTAAATTTTGCATTGTAAATTGCGGCTATATTTTAAACAGCACCATTAAATTGGGACTGAATGTCATTTCTAGTGTGAAAAAAATAATGACATGCTATTTTAGTCAAAACCATCAATGTTATGATCCGTGCCTTTTCTTAGGGAGGATAAAGAAAAACAAGAAGAAAATGGTAAGTTCTCTACTGTGGTCGAGGAATGCGTTCTTATCTCCTTATACAATCTTGGACAATTCTCAACTCATGGACTGACTTTCAGAGTTAAGTTAGACTAAGTCTGTTTTCTTTACATGGTGGCAGCGACAAACCCATTCTTATTTTAGAGTGAACAAGAGTGACTCCCAAATGACGATAACTATGTCTCGATCCCAGACAAGTCAGAATCAGCTCTATAATTTCTCATTTTCCAACAGTCACAGCTCCATTAATGGAAGGGAAAAAACACATCCATGACAGCAACTACACATCAATGTCAAGAAAGTTAGGTTCACATACATGAGTCCTCACTGTCCAAGAGGTAGAACTTCATTAAAATAAATAGAACAGCATGCCTCAATCCCAAGCAAGTTTGTATCCATTGTATGAATCGGCTGTCTCTAAGAGCAAGAACTTCATTAAAAATAAATAAAAACATTAAGAAAAACTTGATCACATTATAATACATTGGTGCCATATAAAATAGTACAAAGAAGAGAACCAAATAGCCATTTTAGCAAAGCTATGACCATTTGCAATGAATACTAAGTGGACATGATTGTGTCCCTTACACTCAACCTCCATAGTTCTACCAAGCCTATTATCAATGGCCTTAGATGGAAGCAAATTTACAAATGGTAGGAAGGAAGAAAAAAAAAATGGACAACTTACTCCTTGTTAGGGATTATAAATACCCTCAAGAGTAAATTGAATCCAATCTGAACCATAATGCATGATGATAAACATCTCTTAAGATTGTACATAAAAAAGGAAAACACACAATTTAAGCCTTTTGAGCTTATGGCCTAATTAAAACAACATCTCTACCATGAAAATGCAAACTACACCCCACCCTCCCAGACCCAACTTGTAGGACCACATTGGGCATGTTGTTGTTGTAAACAATTAAGCCTTTTCTCCAAATATATCCAGCACAGAAGAGTAAGTTCCATACAGTGACAAAACTGCAGCCATTAGAATAATTGCACCATCACAAGCCAAACCATACCATCTTAGCTCATCTTTAAACACAATCAGATGAAACAAAGCAGGTAACACAAAGCCAAGAATTATGCACACACTGCTCCCAACCAATGACAAGAAATCAGCAAAATTTGGAACCAACAATGCCACAAATGTCACTACCAAAACCACAATCCATCTTAGCCAAACACAATACCTCCCTTCACAAAATCTCCTTTCCACTATTTCATGTACTGGATTTATTATCAATGGAAAAGTGGAAAACAAATTTATGCAAAGACAAATTTCAAACCAAACCACTAAGCCATCCTTGTCTAAGATTAGTAGTAATTTTGTCCTTTGTCTCTTCACCAAAAGCAAAATATCCCAACACACCAAAAGCACCATACATTAAAGATATTAACCCCATTGATAATCCCAAAAATTTCCCAAATTTTTCTTTATCTTTTATCTCAGCTTCCAAAGGCAATACCATTCCTACACCTTCAAATGCATAAACTGCTACATCAAGACCATAAAAGAACACACTAAACCCACCAAAAGCTTCAAGAGCATGGCTACTTTTTACATAAATCATTACATCTTCAACCATCACAACCCCCATAGCACCTAATTCAACAACATCAGCAAAAATACTCAGAGGGGCTAAATGTGTAAGAGTTGCAATTGAATTCAACCCCAATTGAAATGGAAAACAGCTCCAAATCACCAAGATTTTAGAGATTTTAAAACAATATGATAAAGTATTGGCTATGAAAATCATGTAACTAATACAAAAACCAGCTTGAGAAAGCACAATCATAGCATCAACAGCAGTTCTACCAAAATTTCCACAAACAGCAAATCCTAAATCACCAAAAGATGCAATTTGGGAAGTTTTTTTATTGGATTCAATTTTTCTTCTAGAAAGTACTAGAAGCATCATACAATGATAAGTTAGAAATGCAACTGTAAATAACATTAAAGCACCCATTATCCATCCTGTTCTTTTAAAAGTATATGGAAGACCAAGAACACCAGCACCAACTATAGCTATAAAAACATTAGCAAATGTTTTTGAAGGTGAGGAAAGGTGTTCCTGTTTTTTAATTAAAAGTGGTGTATCTTCTCTTGGAATTTGTAAAACATGTGAGGATGAACTTGCTTTGTCATTTTTTTCAAACCCCATTTCAAGAATCTCAAAGTCAACTCCAAAAATCAGATAAAGATTGGATTTTTAATTTCAAGATTACTTCAATGAAAAACTTTGATTATGGTTAAAAATTGAAATTTTTTCAAGATTGAAATCAAAACCCCATATCAAGAATATCAAATTCAAGTGCAAAAATCAGAGAAAAATTGAATTTTTAATTTCAAGATTACTTCAATTTTGGGTGAAATTTGAACTTTGATTATGGTTAAAAATTGAAATTTTAATTCAAGATTGAAACTTTTTCAAAACCCCATATCAAGAATATCAAATTCAAGTGCAAAAATCAGAGAAAAATTGAATTTTTAATTTCAAGATTACTTCAATTTTGGGTGAAATTTGAACTTTGATTATGGTTAAAAATTGAAATTTTAATTCAAGATTGAAACTTTTTCAAAACCCCATATCAAGAATCTCAAATTCAAGTACAAAAATGAGAGAAAAATTGAAACTTTAATTCAAGATTGAAACTTTTTCAAAACCCCATATCAAGAATATCAAATACAAGTGCAAAAATAAGATAAAAATTGAATTTTTTATTTCAAGATTAGCTTAATTTTGGGTGGAAATAGTGAATTTTGTTGGGAGAGATTTAAAAAGGGTATAAAGTTTTGTACTTTGATTTATGGTTTTTGGGTTCTGCTAAATTTTGGAGATTATGAAGGTTTTAAAAATGGCTATTGAGTGGTGCTGAGCTGTACGCTATCTTATCAATAGGAATAAAGTTAAAGGGCACTTTCACAATCTACAAAATGTGAAAGGGACAATAAGGTTATATTATTATTACTTTCGTCCCAAAAAAATTATTTTACTTTTCTTAATAATTTATCTTAAAAAGCTTGAGATATTTTTATATTTAGAAATAATTTAATTTTATAAGATGATTTATGGCCACATGAATATTAAAGGCTTGTATTGAACTACACATTTAAAAAAAGTTCTTTTATTTTTTAAATTTCGTGTTAAGTCAAAATAAGATAATTTTTTTAAAGCAGAGAGAGTATTTTGTTTTGAATAAAAATAAAATAGAATATCATACACGTCTCTTTTTTAGATATTTTAGCTACTAATATCATACACGTCTCTTTTTTAGATATTTTAGCTACTATTTGTTTGCATAAAGAAATATCAAGAAAATATCGATGGTACACGTATCTTTTATGAAGACAAAATTATTGTTTGCAAAAAGAAGTCTTTTTTTATATTGTTCTGTTTTGTTTTGGGGTTAATGATAAGGCAAGTTGATAAACGATGCTTTTGATCGTAATAATATATAGAGGTTCTCAATAAGTTATCCATATATTTATCAAAAGCTTTGCAAATAATCGGCTGCCAACCATTTATTAACATTAAAATACATTGAACATTTTGTCTTTGTACGGTGGGAAAAGATAAAAAAGGAATTTGCCAGATCAGATTATAATTTAGTACAAGATTAATTATCATCGATCGTGGTGTGACGTATGAATCTCCTATTTTAATATAAAATATAAGAGGTTTTAAGATTCAATTGTATGAATGAACTTTTTTTATAGGAAGCACTTCATTTTTTAATGGTCTTACGTCGCAAAAATTTAAATTAATCAGACCCTAAAATAGATAATTCATCAGACTAAACCATAAGACAAATATGAAATTAATTAGTGAAATTAAAAATGCGGCAGGTAATTCTACCTAATAATACCTACCGACATCATTTGCTCACGAATCAATCTCATATTTTCTATTAAATTAAGGGTGAAAAATACACTTTGCAAGTCATTCAATTATTTAAAATCTGACCCTAGGAGTTATAAACTACATTTTTCACCTTAGTTTAATACTAGACAAGATGAGATTGATATGTGAGCAAATGATATTGGTCGGTATTATGGATGCATATACATATATATTGAATATTAATTATATAAAAAAAATGATTAATGACAATATTTTTCTTCAAAAATATCAAGCTATATTTTTGCGAACGCTTGCTCTTAATTTAACAACATATGAATAGTTCTTTGAGATCAGTTAATCTATTAGCAACCTGAAGAATACCATAATAAGCATAAATATGCCGTATTTTTTGTTTTTTCATTTGGTTGGTGAGGTTATTGATGATTCCTAACTCATCCCATGTTTTCTTGGTCTTTACCATGTTTTCTTGGTCTTTATCATCTTCAGAAAGTTTGTCTGTTTTGAGTAGTTGCATGAGATCAAAAGAAGATCAAGATAAGCAACCAATTAAAAAATATTAATTGCTTCAAGATCTGTCATTTTATTTTATGTCCTAATCTTTTTGTGAACAAAACCACTTTGTCCTCTTCTTAATGATTATTGACAACAACCCGTTTTTCATGTTGTTTTTCTATGACTTTTTTGTATCTTCAAATGAGAAAAAGCAACCTGTCAACGTGACATTGTAAATTGGTTGAAACTTGGTATTATTCCTATTTCAACCGAATCGTTAATTAGTTCAACCAAATTTGCCTCAGAAAATTAAATATGCTAACAACAATAAATAATAATTATACTTCAATACCGAACATATCTCCTCGGCTATACATACTCTCAGTGATTATTTCGTACTTAGATAAAATTATTCCAGGATTATAATCCTAAGACTAATTTATTCCATCACTTGGGATTAATTTATCTCATTTAGAAGATGGGATAAAATAATCCCAGGATTAATGGGATATTCCATCTTTAAGTTTGAGATGCACTTTATATTTTGTTTGGTACAAGGTATAAATTTATCCTGTTACAAAATTAATCCCACAGTTAGTGTTGGATATCCCAGCTAATACCGTGTAACAAACAACCCCTCAGTTCTTAGTTGTTGATGCTCAATTCATGTTACCATTGTACCAAATAAATCTAAGTTAAATACAGTCAAATCTCTCTATAATTGTCATTTATTATAACAACATTTCACTATAACGATATGATTTTCTCCGGAACCGATTTTTCATGTTATATTTAGGGAAAAGTGTTCAAAACACACTCTAACTTTGGCCGAAATTGCTATAACACACTCAACTTTCTGAGTCCTATGGACTATTTTTTTGTGTATTATTGAGGGTATTATTGGTGACGTGGACTCAATAATACCCAATATTGAGGGACTCACTTTTTTGTCCACGTCACCCAATAATACCCTCAATAATACACAAAAAAATTGTGTAATAATATTTTGTAATAAAAAAATAATACTTCTCCCTTATATTTACTTCTCTATAACAACAATAAGAAGACATTCATTATTGCTTTATAAAATTACCTCTCTATAACGTTATATTCAAAATATTGTGTAATAATATTTTGTAAAAAATATATTATGCATAAAAATAAGAATTATTGCTAAGAGTAATCACATTTGCAAAGTGAGATAGATAGTAATCATAAGTTCTTAAACAAAAGCTATTGAAAATTATCAATTCCCATTTGCTGAACGTTTAGACAAAATTCGTAAATTTTAGATATTTTAGATATTTGTTTGTATAAAGAAGTGTCAAGAAAATATCGATGGTACACGTATCTTTTTTTATGAAGACAAAATTATTGTTTGCAAAAAGAAGTCATTTTTTATATAGTTCTGTTTTGTTTTGTGGTTGATGATAACGAAAGTTGATAAACGATGCTTTCGATAGCAATAATATATAGAGGTTCTCAATAAGTTATCCATATATTTATCAAAAGCTTTGCAAATAATCGGCTGCAACCATTTATTAACATTAAAATACATTGTAACATTTTGTCTTTGTACTATGGGAAAAGATAAAAAAGGAATTTGCCAGACCAGATTATAATTTAGTACAAGATTAATTACCACCGACGATCGTGGTGAGACGTATGAATCTCCTATTTTAATAAGAAGGTTTTAAGATTCAATTGTAGGTATGAATTTTTTTAATAAGAAGCACTTCGTTCTTTAATGGTCTTATGCCGGCAAAATTCGAATTAATCAGATCCTAAAATAGATAATTCATCAGACTAAACCATAAGACAAATACGAAATTAATTAGTGAAATTAAAAATGCGGCAGGTAATTCTACCTAATAATACCTACCCACATCATTTGCTCACGAATCAATCTCATCTTTTCTATTAAATTAAGGGTGAAAAATACAATTCGCAAGTCATTCAATTATTTAAAATCTGCCCATTGGAGTTACAGACTGCATTTTTCACCTTAGTTTAATACTAGACAAGATGAGATATCATAACATGAAATAAATTAAGAATAAATTATATTTCATATAAGACTAATAGTAGAATATTTCAAAATAAAAAATAAGAGTAATAATATAATTTTATAAAATAAGGTATTATAGTAATGAAAATTCTATTTCTTTTGCATGAGAAATAAAAAGACCTCAATGGTATGGAGATGGATATGCCAAAAATTACACACTACATATATAAGAACAAATAACTAAAAATAAAGAGGAAAATTTTACAATAACTTTATTTTTTTTAAATATATGATTTAATTAGATTTTTTAAAATTTAACACAATATGAATATAATCTTTGTATTATCTGTGTAGTTCTATTTTAATGTGGGAAAAAAATATGCTATTTAAGAAAACTTGAATTTGAATAGAAAGATTAAATCACTTGAATTTTAATTTAAATTGAAAGATAGTATATTTGAATCGAGATTAAAAAATATAGGTTTAAAAAAAGTGGCTTAATAGAATATATGGCTTAATAAAAAATATAGGTTTAAAAAAAGTTGACATGGCATGCCAACTAGGAGAGAATGAGGCTTTTGAGGTGTTTAAGTACTTTTTGAGTAAAATAGTGATACTTGAGTGACCTTATTATCCTAAATGAAACAAAAGTGATTTTTGTAGGAAATTTCCTAAACTTGGATGACCATTCAAGGAATTAACTCGAACAAGTGATAGTGGTTGGTATTATGGATGTATATACATATATGTTGAATATTAATTATATCAAATGATTAATGACAATATTTTTCTTCAAAAATATCAAGCTATCTTTTTGCGAACGCTTGCTCTTAAGTTAACAACCTATGAATAGTTCTTTGAGATCAGTTAATCTATTAGCAACCTGAAGAATACCACAATAAGCATAAATAAGCCGTATTTTTTGTTTTTCATTTGGTTGGTGAGGTTATTGATGATTCCTAATTCATCCCATGTTTTCTTGGTCTTTATCATCTTCAGAAAGTTTGTCTGTTTGAGTATTTGCATGAGATCAAAAGAAGATCAAGAAAAGCAACCAATTAAAAAATTATTAATTGCTTCAAGATCTGCCATTTTATTTTGTGTACTAATCTTTTTGTGTACAAAACCACTTTGTCCTCTTCTTAATGATTATTGACAACAATCCGTTTTTCATGTTGTTTTTCTTTGACTTTTTTGTATCTTCAAATGAGAAAAAGAAACCTGTCAACGTGACATCGTAAATTGGTTGAAACTTGGTATTATTCCTATTTCAACCGAATCGTTAATTAGTTCAACCAAATTTGCCTCAGAAAATATACTAACAACAATAAATAATAATTATACTTCAACACCGAACGTATCTCCTCGGCTATATATATTCTCAGTGATCATTTCGTACATAGATAAAATTATTCCAGGATTATAATCTTAGGACTAATTTATCGCATCACTTGGGATTAATTTATCCCATTTAGGAGATGAGATAAAATAATCTCAGGATTAATGGGATAAGATGGGATATTCCATCTTTAAGTTTGAGATGCACTTTATATTTTGTTTGGTACAAGGTATAAATTTATACCTTCTACCAAACATGGTACAAAATTAATCCCACAATTAGTGCTGGGATATCCAAACTAATACCGTGTACCAAACGACCCCTCAGTTCTTAGTTGTTGACGCTCAATTCATGTTACCATCGTACCAAATAAAGCGAAGTTAAATACAGTCAAATCTCTCTATAATTTCCATTTATTATAACAACATTTCACTATAACGACATGATTTTCTTCAGAACAGATTTTTCATGTTATATTTTACTTTTCTATAACAACATTCTATCTATAACAGCAGTGACATTCATTATAGCGGTACACTCTTTGTAAAATTTTCTCTCTATAACAGTCATATTCAAAATATTGTGTAATAATATTTTGTAAGAAATCTATTATGCATAAAAATAAGAAGCTATTGCTAAGAGTCAACTGCTACTTAGGGTGAGATAGAAGAGTCAACTATTAAGCTCTTAGACAACTTTCAAGGGAAAGCTATTGAATTCCCTTTCGCTAAAAGTTTGGACAAAATTCTTCATCTCAAGCGTCATATTATCACCAAGAGATTAGATACGAAACAACCTATAATTGTAGAATTCGTACTTCAAACTTGAAATATTTAAATTCTCAATTAATTTTAAATGCATATGTTCTTTAGATTTTATTTCTTTATCGGTATGGTACAACTATTTATGGATTTATTAATAATTATTAGTCTTTTCAATTTTCAATTAATGAGATATGAAAATCAATTGAGTTTTTAAAATTAACAAGTATATTGTTTTCGTTTATATTTAATACTCCTTCTGTTTCAAATTATGTGAACCTGTTACTATTTGCGAAGTCTACGAGGTGGTTCTTTGACCATATTTTCATTACATTGTTTCTAAATTATTTGAATTACAAATTATCATGACTTAAAGTACGTTTTGTGTAGTTTCTAAATATATAAATTTTATTTTTACAAACTTGAACAATCAATATCAAAATTTGTATTCAAAGTTATAAAGTTTAGCCCTCGTATTCCAAAAAGGTTCACATAAATTGAAACGGAGGGAGTATAAAAAGTACAAAAAAATAATTATTTGCGTACTTTTTTTTTTTTATAACAGCTAAGTGAAATCTAAACATCAAATGAGAATATACATAATAGCACATTCCTATAGCAGGCATGAAATTTTCAGACAAACGCTATCATTATAGAGATGTTTGATTGTATATGTAAATAATAGTAATAACGATAAAAATATTAGAAGTTCTATAACAAGATTCCTCCTCCCCACTTATATGTGAATTTTTTCCCTTCTATTGCACCCTATTTTTATCTACGTTTGCATTGATCTAAATAAATTATAAGTCTTTCAAGACAATTTCTTTTTATGTGATTTTTCAGTTTACCTCAATCCCTTTTAACACCTTGATTTATTTATAATTTCACACCTATGAGCCGATGCATTTAACCTTCGATGCAAGGCATAACCAGACCATTTCAAGCAATTATCTCGTGTTTTATCCTCAATGCGTACTATTTATCTTAAAAATTAGTTAAGTTTATAAATAATGATGATAGGCCCTACCTAATTAATGATCATGTCTCTAGTGTGGAACGGGGTTGGCTTATTACACGTCAAATCTTTTTGCTTTCTAGTCGATTTTTCGTTGAGAAAACAAAGCATGCAGAACCGATGAATCAATGAATACTCATGACTCATGAGGAATAATGACCTCCTTCTTTATTTTTTTTATTTTTTTTTATAACATGTGAATAAAGAGCATCAATAATTTGTGGAAGTCCCCTTCTTACAGAATGCTTTAACACATGGACAAATCAAAACATGCAACCTATGACTATAAAACTATGCAATGATAATCAGTTATAATTTGATTATGACCCTACAAGTATTCAAGGCAAAATATATCGATTTTTATATCGACAAACTTCATTTACACATTTGAACTATCACATGTTTCGATTGAACATCTGAAAATATGATAAAGTATTCATATTAGATATTCTAAACTTAAATTTTGAAAAAGCTTTTACTCGTGCGGTTAAACAGTCATTACATAGATAAATTAACCACTTAAATATGTTATCTCCTTTAATTATACGCATTAACCTCAATAAGCCCTAAAACCTTATGCATGTTGCAACTAATGCTGATGGTAAATTAAAGGAGAAGTCTTATTATATGTGATTAACTTGTCGACATATTGTCACGACCTCGTGAGTCATGCAGGCACCCACACTATCTACCCTAGTGGGCGGACCCTTCCCTTAACTACATTTTAATCAACATGCGGAAGTAAAGACTAAAATATATTTAAGTCATAACGGTAACAAAATAACATAAGTTCGGAAGTAAATACAACTACATCCAAAACCCGGTCTGGACTCGTACAAGAGCTCTAATACATAACGATATCTGAAAAACTAAACATATATAAGTCTCAAAATACAAAGGTTATAACTGTCTGAGATTTAATAGATAGATATAGAGGGAAGGAAATCCGGATCCGCAGGATCCGACAGTGGCTCAACCTGAACCTCCAGTAAGAAGGCCTCGGAATCACTCGCGAGATCGGGAAGTGAAACCAGTGATGAACTCTGCAATCGCCAATCAAGAATTCGATGAATGGGTATGCTATGCAATGATATGAAGAGCTAGACAAATGAAATGCAATGCAATGCAATGCAATGTCGTGCTATGCAAATGCTATACAATGCCCCCAGGCCTCTTCTCCGTATCGTACACACATGCTAAGAACAATGTCTCATAACCATGACTCATGGCGGACCCGCAAAGCGTGTACCACTCTCGCTCCAGAATATATACCTCAGATCACGAGCACTCTCTTCCGCTCCGGTAACAACCTCGGATTACAGGCACTCTCTTGCTCCTAAAATGACCTCGGATCACGAGCACACTCTCTCTTTTTTATGCTCTCCGGCAAAGACCTCGGAGGCTTTACTCTCTCACTTATCATCATTTCAATAGCAATCATATCAAATCAATATCACATGAAATATGGAATGCATGCCATGTATGAATCAACCTCATCAATATCACATATTGTAGGATCCATAAGGAGTTTCCATGATATACAATTCAAACATAAGTTCATCCATATTATTCTTCCTCGTTTCATAAGATAAATGAGATATCAAGAGACCGAGACAATCATATCAAGTACATGAATATCACAAATATGACGACAAACCCACATAACAGCTGATGATATCAACCTTATCGGAATACAACTCGATCCACACCATGCCCGAAGGCCTATCATGCTTTCCCCTTCACTAACTATTATAAATATTACGATTCGCAAATCGAAGTCTAGACATAAGTAAGCAGTAACCTACCTCGAAGGCCGAACAGGTGCCACGAACTAATATGCTAGAGCCTTCCCTTTCCGAATAGCTTCCGAACGATCAAAGTCTAACTATTAGTTAATCTACATTAGATTACGAAGCTACCCATCATGCCACAATACCAATCGAAATAAAAAAATGACCTTTAAATGTGATCCCGAGCCCACAAGGGAAAAATCATAAATTTATTGAAAAATTAGCTAGGTCACCCAATGTCTAGGGAGTCCAAATGTCAAGTTTTATCACAAACTAGCCTCAAATTAGCACTAATTTCACTATTCCACCAAAAACCCCAATTTTAGAGAAAAACCCTCATTTTCCATAACCAAATTCTTGAGTAAAAGAAAGATTCAAGCTTAGGAACTAGTTACCCAATGATTTACATGATTAGAATCTAAGAGATTTCCCAACAAAACTCAATTTAGATAAAAGATGGTTCATAAAATTATTTTAGGGCTCATAGCCCAAAAACCCCAACTTAGAACATGATTCCTACCATAGATTCCTTAATTTAATGATGATATAAGCATAAGAGGATTGTAGGAAGCTTATCCCAAAGATAAATCTCAAGATCCTCCACAAAATCGCTCCACCAAGCTCTCTAGGTCTCAAATTTGTGAATGAAATAAAATAACTCGAATTGGGGAAATTTAATGATTCTTCAGCGATTTCCGCACCTTCAAACCATTCGTCGCAGGTGCGGCCTTGCATAAGCGGAGAAATGTCCGCAGATGCGGCCTCACTTAAAAATGCCAGCTTTCACAGATGCGGGGAGGATTCTGCAGATGGCCTTCCCAGAATTCCCTATTCTTCATACATGCGGACCAAACCTCGCAGAGGCAGGCCGGCAACTGCAGCCCCATGTTCGTAGATGCGGCACACCAGAAATCAGTAAAATCTGATTTTTCACCAAGTTCAACATGAAACCCCAAACTCATCCGAGACCTCCCACATACAAACCAAACATGTAACCTATTGTAAAAACAAGCTATGAACTCATCCGTGGCCTCAGAATTCCCAAAAGAGGTCATCTTGACCCGGTCAACCCCCAAACGCCAAGAAATAAAGTTTCCAATCAAAAGACCAAAATGCCCCTAAGTGCCTTGGGAACCGATCCAACCATCCTACTAAGTTATAATCGACCATCCGGACCTCGTGGAACTGACGAAATTCCCAAAAAGACTCGTTTACCCAAAAGTCAACTATTGATCAACACCTTTTCACTTATTTAACTTAAAAGTTTCTAAATCCCTCAAATTCTGCCAAGACTCACTCGACTACCTCGGGAACTATTAACGGAGCTAGGGGAGGTGTCAACGGGGTAAAAGGGTAAAAATGCCTAAGCGACCAAACGAGTCGTTACATATATAATGGACCCTTGTGATCATACATAGAAACTTTTCCAAATTATGAGCCATAAATGTCTAATAAGACCATTCTTTCATATGTCAAAAGTGCTAAATTGGAATATGCTATAATTCGAATTCTAGATGAGATTTACTGACGAGTTTAAGAAATTGTCAATGTATTCGGTCAATATTTAATGTGCTTATCTGCCAATCTTAAATTATGTAATACCGATTCTTCGATTCTATGTAAACGACAACATAATTAAGATAACATTTCTAAAGGGCCATAAAATCAATTTTCTCCATAATTAAAATATCAGAACACTGAGAATTCATACGGCTGGACGTTTGGCTCTTCCTTTTAGCCGTATATGTTTCCTTAAATATTCTTTGTTGAACAATCCTAGAATTGAAGTTGAAAAAGAATACTAGGTTAGGAAGTAACAAAATATTGTGATTGGGTGACATTCAAACCGATAGATGAATGAGATGTGTTTGCATATTTATTTCTATCACTTAACCATGGTTAATTAATATATATTATTATTTTATTAAATTACTTAACTATGGTAAGTACAATTGATTTGATGTAAACACCCGAAAGGTTATTTACCATTGAATTGTAACACTCCGTAAATCTGGATTAGGTGTGAATGTGTTAAATGAGTATTAATGTGACATTAGACATGTGAAGTCCTATCGGGATGAGTTTGGGTGGAAATAGTTATTTGAAAGTATATTCAAAACTTAAAACAAGAAAAGTTGTAGATCTTTAAAATATCTTTCCAATCATAAATGGTGGAGTTCAAACAGAGCTCAGTGCTAGGAGTTATGCCCAATTTGCTGAATGTAGTCGGCCGTCGGGACATCAGCGCATCACACTTATGGCACACAAAATACCTATCTTTGAATCTCTTCTTCCTTGTACGATGGGCCCACGATGCACAACCAGTGCACGGGCACTGACATATGATGAACGCGTGACGCACGTCCATAGCACGACCTTGTTTTTCTAGTTCCGAACTATATAAGCTTCTAACTCGTCAAAATCCTTCCCCACTTCATTTTGGACAACTTTTTGAGAGAAAACAACCCTAAGGCTTCCCCAAAACATCTAAGGTAAGTTCTTGATCAATTCCTATGATTATTACCTCAATCTAACAAAGATTAACACTAGAAACCTCATCTATTCCATAGATTATCGATCGAATCTTAGTCTTGGACAAGAGAGCCCTAGAATCCGAATTCAAGTGACTTGAACATCAAAAAGGTAAGACTTTCCTACTTCAATCGATTATAACTTTGTATTGATGATTATAGAATATAAGCTCATGAGACATGAGTTGATGTGTTTGATAGAAAAGCATGAACAATTATAGGTTTTTATTGTGGATTGTTGATTATTGAATGAGGGTGTTGTTTATCTTATGGGTGATGAAGAATGATATTGATTACAACAATATGAGATTGTAGAATCATCTAGGAGCAACAAAATGGGTTGTTGGGTGTTGAAACACCTATTGATGAGAGTTGTGGAGCTTCATGCCCACCAAGTGTTTGATAAAATGCCTATATGATCAAAACATGAGTATTATTACTAATGTTGATTCCCTTTGACATATATTGCTATAGATTAAAGTCAAAAAGGGTGACGAACGTTGTAGTACGCTTAAAGGCCGGAATTGGGGTATATAAGGCTAACTCTCCTCCCCATGCCACGTTCTTTCAAGACTATTATGAATTGCCTCAGAAATTGTAACGACCCATTTGGTCGTTTAGCACTTTTGGTCTCGTTTTCGCTAAAATACACTTTCGTACTTTTAAATGGTATTCTTGACTTGCGGGAATTGGTGGCACGGTGATTTAATTAACAGGTAAATTTTAGAATATATCTATTTAATGCGTGTGAATAGTTTATTCATAGGAATTTATTTGCACTCATATAAGGTATGAGTTGGAGAATTAATTAAGTGGCTAGTGAGCCTAATTTATACTATTATGTGTTAGTTGGGTGACTAAGTAATTTGGATAATTTATAAGAGTGGTGGGCTAGGCCCATTTATTTCCAGACTACATACTAGAATAGTAGATGTATTAGGGTGAAAGAATTATTGGCTTGCATATTAATCCATTGCACGAAAAGAAAAAGAAAAAAAAAGGCTGCTCACGTAGAAGAATTAGCAGTGCGTTGAAACATCAAGTTTTAGACTTCAAGTAAGATCTCGGTTAGAGCACTAGTATTGGACCTTTGATTTATTGTTTCAGACATATCTCTTGTCATAGATTTTTATAATATTTGTTGGTGAGATGAAATAAGTTCCAATTGGTAATGTATTACAACTGTTGTACGCTTGATTTCTTTAGAGCTAGAAGACAAATTTTGTGGACATCTTTCATTGGTTAATAATTATAAACAACTAGAAGAGAATGTATTTAGCTAAAGTTGGCAGCCATGACTTTTGACTTTAGGTAAAATAGTGACATTCCAACATGGGGAGCAATTATTGTCCATGTCCAGTTTCTAAATTTCATCTTGGGTTCTGTAGTCTTTTATATGGGTGATAATTACCAATCCGGAACACGATGATGGAGATATGAGATTATGTGATTTATTTGCTATGTTTTCTCCTTGGGAGGTATTGTCACCTTTAAATTCATGGTAATTGAGATGTGGGAAGCTAGATTGTAATTCTAAGTTAAGATTTTGGGGTAATTGAAAGTTTTGAGCCCTAGTCTTAAGAAATGAGAATTTATGATTTGAGAGTCCACTTGTGGATGAAATTGAATAATTTTATTTGGAAGGATGAACAAGGGTTTGAGTTGAAATAATATAACAAGGACTCGGGGTGCTAACCCTTGTTTAATGAACTCACTTAGGGATAGGATGAGTTCTACTTGGCATATTTAATCGGTTGTACTTGCAACTTTTCTATATTTGGGAAAATCATGAAAAGAAATACTTTCTAACTATTGAAAAATATTAGGAAGTGTATTAGAGATTAAGTGCATACAAAACTACCACCCGTTAGAAATATATCATATTGATACCCATAGCATAACATCTAATCACAGCGGGGACACAACTTTGGTTCTTTTAATCCAAACAATTTTCAAATACTTCAAAATAGCGAATACAAACCAAAACCCTTTTTATACACTAGTTTAATAGAACTAAAGTCTTTAGAGATTAGTAACATATATAATTAGTACTTATTTCACACTTTATTCCGTGATTCGACCCCAACCTAGTTGGGTTACTATATTTGACACCGACCGCCTTATGCCATAATTTAGGTGTAATTTGAGCATATTAATTTACATGAGGATAGATCGGCTTGCTAGGATTCTCGTATCAGCTGCTTGGTAAGCCCCTGTTTCCTTCAGGACTTTATCTTATTTATAATCTTTCAGTATTTTGGACAGTCAAGTATGCCGAAGGCCTCGCCCCAGTAAACAGTCAATGCTTCATTATTCTTTAGAGGCTTTATAGACTAGAACAACATTCAATCAGTGTTTAGCAGGCTTTTATGGTAGTCATGTTGGCTATATTTTTACACTTCAGACTTAATCTGCATTTATGATTGCTAGACATTTTAGCAGCTCAGCATGTTTATATATTATATTCAGCATCAGTATATGTCCCATGTTGATTCGACCAGCCATGTAATTAGCTCGATCACATGTAGTCAGACACTGAGTGCTGTGTTACGCCTAGGTCATGATTCGGGGTGTGACATGAATAGTTAGTATCCATAGACAAAATATATTTTTCTCACACAACTTCATCAGGATACATACAATACAAAGATGGGCTCAAGCCATAACCCATAACACCCAAATATGAAACAAGGACACATCATGTTTAGGAGGTATTGGAAGGTTCCAGGATCAAGCTAATCGAAGAAATTAAGTTTGTCGAAACTTTAAGAAAATTTGGCAGAATTCTAGATAGGATTTTTGGTCCAACTTTGGGGAGGTATTTCTTCTAGCATATGAGGAATTATGGAATTTATAACCTATGTAAATTCAAGTTCAAGGGAGTTTTCTTTTCAATGCAACTGATAGATTACAAATCCGAGAAGTACAGTGCAAAATACGACCTGTACAAGAAAATAAGATTTCAAGTACGGACTGTATTTCCCTTGGCAGAAAGACAAATTCTCATATTGAGAATTACAACCAAGAAATACAGACCGTATTTTAAAATACGGTTCGTAATTTTTGACTGTATTATTAAGTCGGCAACAATTTTTTTTTTTTTTTTATATATATTTCATATACCCTTCATTTTATTTCATTTTCTCCATTTCCCCTGACCTCCAACATTCTAGAAAACCCTCTCCAACACTAACTAATCAATTCCTAAGAAAAATTCAAGGATCAAAAGAGAAAATTAAGTGTTTAAATGTGCTAAAGTGATCATGGAAGCTTGTTTCTCCTCTTGGTAGTGGTTTTGGAGGATACTTCAAGGTGAAACACTCTTGAAATTCGAGGATTCTTGAGTTCTTAAGGTAAGATTCCATCTTATTTCCATGTTTATGAGTTTATATGATGAATATGTTAGGTTTGGAAGGAAAGGAGTTGGAGGGAAGGTCCAAATACGAATTCGAGTTTATGTTGAGATGTAATATAATTTGAGTCATGTTGTAAATGTGCTTTTTTAGCTAAAACCTTGTTGTAAGGAAAATAGTTGGTGTTGAGATTGAATTGAGGATGTTACACTCGGTAAACCGTATATTGGGCAGTTTTGATATAAATCTTGAAGTGAGTAGTGATGCGTAATTTATGGAATTAAAGAGACTTATATGAGGTTGTTGTTGTGTTATTGACTGTTAGGTGTGCCATAGTGAGCAAGGAGATTGGAATACTAGACGACAATTCAATTGTGGGATTTGTTGATGACTTAAGATATGTTAAGGCTAAATTTCCTTCTTTTGGAATGATCCTTATGAACGGAACGTAAACGTAATGTTACTCCATAATGATTCCATTCTTAGAAGCTAGGGATGCTCTATGTTGATTCATGTTATAGTAATGTTGTTGAGAACATGTTTCTTTAGATTCAGTATGATTCATAGAGTCACTTATTGATGAAAATGCTATCTCATAATGATGTTCGAAGTTGTAATGACCTTACATCACTCCGACGGGTTCAGGACGTACTCTTATCATATTCATGCATATATATATATATCTATATATATATATATATATATATATATATATATATATATATATATATATATATGTATGGGGAAGGTGACGGTGTTATATACGCAATACCACTGATCAGCTGGTCACATGATGATGATGCCTACAGAGGCTGATATGATACGATGGGATGCTCACAGAGGCTTAACAGGCGTTATAGACGCATATATATGTATAAACCCTATGCATGCATGCACAGTATATATGCATATCATTGGCCACGAGAGGCAGTTCAGACATACATGTTGCATTTATTTTATCCTATGTACTTTTATGTCTCTTTATGTTACTTTCATGCCTTACATATTCAGTACTTTGTCCGTACTGACGTCCCTTTTCTAGGGGCACTGTGTTTCATGCCCACAGGTTCTTTTAGATAGGCTGACTATCCGCCCTTGTAGGTTGTTGTTGATATTAGAGCACTCCTCTTGTTCCGGAGTTGCTGTTGTGTTTTTGGTACGTTACACTTTTGTGTGCATACGGGTATGGCAGGACCCTATCCCGACCTTATTATGTTATATACTCCAGTAGAGGCTTGTAGACAAATCGCTGATATAGTTAGATGATGTATGGCCTCCCTCTGCCCATATTTTTGTTGTATAGTATTTCATGATGGCCTAGTCAGCTTGCACAGTCTTGTCCAGTGACGAGTGTCTGGCGTATATATATTTTAACTCGTACTCTGTCAAATAATAGTATAGAAAGATGTCGAACCCACAGAGATTGGTTTATCTATTCTACAAACTTTTCTTGTGTTAATTACTATTTTAGACAATTAGAAAGAGTTGAGTTGTGAGTTAATTAACTAAAAATACACAAATAAAGCAATGGAGATATATTTTGATTTTTCACAAATATAACAAATGGTGTTGGGATCCTGACTTCACTTGATATTTCTATTATAAAGTAAATTCTTTAATCTTCGATTTCTATTTCTCAGAAATGTATAAATGCTTCTCACGACTACATTTATATATTATTACTTAAGTTGAAGAACTAATCGCACTCCTCTCATTTATACAAATTAATTATCAAAATAGTAATATTAAAGCACAAGAAATATATTCTAGAACTATAACATGCTCTTTATAGTAAGTCCCTTTCGGTTACCTTACTTGCAATAACTAATCAATACACTATCCGCCTCTCTCGATTACAAATAAATGTAAAATTAATTACGACATAAAAGAGATAGATGTCACTAATTAAATGTTAACATCTATCAATATGACAATTTACTATGTTACTTCGTCCACCTCTCTCGAGTACAGAATTAGTAACAAGTTAATTGGTAGTATAAATAAATTAGATAAACGTTAACAAATAAAATAACATCTAACTGTAAAACATATAAAAGTTAAATAAAAAGCTTCAGCTCAAACGTGTGAAATTGAGGAATAATATCTACTATTGTATAGAAATAACAAGATCTCATTCTCCCAACACAAAAGAAAGTTACTCCATATTGGAGTTAGTACAACTAACGGAAATATTCTTATCCATTAAATAAGAAAATAGGAGAACTATTTAAGAAGAATGATTTCACTTTAATTAAAAGCAGGAATTTGAATAATTTTCTATCCTAAATAACCAAAAAAAGTATAAGAGAAAGAGGCTTAAGAATGAAAAACAAAGTGTTTGAAGCTCTCCTCCTCCCACACTTTTTTTCGGCTCAAACAACTCTATTTGTAGAGTCTTCAAAAGGCCGTAAATTTGGCAAGTTGAATATTGCAACTTGCATTTGCCTTATTTTTAAATTGCTGCTCACGTAACTTGTCTTCAAGTTGGCCAATTACATTTCATGTTTTGAAATTGGTTTCTCTGACAAATCCTTCTTTTTTATTTTGCAGCCCACTTGCTTAAGTGACATGAATATGGAATAGGCAGTGACCTTTTTTTGCTTTTGCTTTTGTATTTTTGTTTCAATTTGATGGGTTCCACACCTAGGAAAATTTGCACAATTGATTTCATGTTTTCAGCACGTCCTTTTCTCTTTTCTTGCGTTTTCCTTTTCCGATCTTCTTCTTGATTTTACTCTCCTGATTTATTTATTAAATTTTGGTATTTCCTGCAAATAAAATAAAAATAAAAATATTAAAAATTAAAGAAAAACTTAATTTATATGTGATATTTTTCACTTATCATCCAGCATAGTCATATAATACGTTTTTTCGAGCTCATTCCTTTTTGAGCATATTTCCCTTACGATTTAGCAGATTTCATTTGATGACCCTCGAGATCCACTCTTGTTTATGAGTATGGTATGAAAGTATGTTTATCGGTATTTTCTCGTAAGGTAGGGCCCGAGCCGCGTTATTTCTCTGGCTTTTGGGGCCGTGACACTATAGATATTTGTGCGACTGTAAATCATTTCATTAAGGATAAAAAAAGAAGAAGTTTAAAGTTAAATTATTTCTAAATATATAAATGTATTATTGTTTTTGGTACTGATTAAAATGACAAGTATATCACATAAATTGAAACTGAGGGAGTACTAAACAAGAGCAGTTCTGATTTCAGCTATTTCTTTGAAATGACCCCGATGTTGCAGGCTACCAATATGATGCAAGTAAATTGGGTTAAAGAGCAAAGCAGATAGATAATTGGGTCTTCAAATCATACCAACCCTATTATCAAACGTAATAACGAATGATTATCTCAGTCTAAAAACTTAATTGCACAACAGACGACAAATTATTTGAGGGAGATAATTAACAAGCAGCAATAGCACTGAGCCTATCTTCGAAAACTGCTATATCTAACAGCAGAGATATCAACACAAATCACATATACAAGAACTAAGATTCCAAAGAGAGCTTATTCAAGGCGGAAAAAAGAACAAAACTTAGTTATAACCAACCCCTAACATATTTATCAAACTGCTTATTAAAAGTATAATTCAGTTAGGGGTGTTCATGGGTCGGTTTTTAAAAATTTTATATCCATACCAAACCAAATATAGTACATATCTATCGGTTTGGTTCGGATTGGGTTCGATTTAAAAAAAAAAACTATTGGTCTTTCTTTTTCCTATAATTAGTAGAGAATTTTCTATCATTTTCCAACTTATAATTCGTTATTATTCTTTTATTGCGGTAGCTATAATTTTCTTGGATTATGGAGAAAATATCTTAGGATTTATCAGTTTTAATCAAGTGAACAAATCTAGGTAAATCTCTCGGTTGTTTCTTTAAATAAATGAGTTTGAATTCATGAATTTCTTTTTAGAAATGGGCGTAAGGTATAAAATTCATTAGCCTATTAGAGATAAATAAAATTTTGCTGAAAAAATATACAAATTATTTAGAAGTATTTATAAAAATCAATATATATATATATATATATATATATATATATATATATATATATATATATTATGTAGAAAATTTGTTGGTTTGGTTGGGTTTTTTCTTCCAAAACCAAACCAAACCCAACCCAAATAAATATCGGATTGCTTAACCGATTTGGTTTGATTTTCGGTTTGGATTGGTTTTTAACCAAACCATTAACAGCCCTAAATTCAGTGATCTAAATAAGCTATCACAAACAAGCAATATGTGCATCATGATATGACTTACAGAATTACAGGAAATATACCTACTTCTTATCGCAGATGACAGGCCAAACATCTTTCCTCTCTTGCTGCTTGGCGAGAAACAAATTTTGCTAAACCAAGTTACAATTCAAACGAAAGACAGTCATGAATAAAAGCATTATTAGTAAATCAACATGGGAGGGACATTTGACCATTTGTGGCTCTATTTATTCAAACAGGTCACTACTATCGTGATTATAATACAAAAGGTCACTCAATTTTATTTTGTAACTAGAAAATCACTCAACTTTTATCTTTGTAACACAAAAATCACTTAACTTTGTTTTGTAACTGAAAAGTCACTCACCTTTCATCTTTGTAACGCAAAAGCCGTTCAACTCATTTTAGTCAATTTTTGCTGACGTGGCATTTTTTTAAAAGTTAAATCCTTATTTAATATAAACTCACCTATTTTTATCATTTAGTGATCCGCCCCACTAAACCGACCTGCTATCCAAACTTTTATACCAAAACACTAAGGACTGAAATTTTACTAGTAATTTTTTACTGGTAACGTGGTTGGATTCTCCTCCCTACTCGTTGTGCCTTAAAATTTTGTCTCAAGTTCATCTGGTTACTATGACACTATTACTAAGCTATTTGTAAGTAGTAACAGTTCTTCAAGGAAATTTATACATTCTATTCACAAAATATTACGCAAATCAACTGAGTCTAGTTGTACCTTCGTTCTTCTTTTCATCTATGACATATTCAGAATACAATTTCCCTGAGCAAGCAGCTTGAATTTTACAAGGAATACCAGAAGAAGATGGTAGCGGGCCAGGTCAGTGGATCGGGTCACTAAATGGTAAAAATGGGTGAGTTTATATTAAATAAGGATTTAACTTTTAAAAAATGCCACGTTAGCAAAAGTTGATTAAAATGAGTTGGATGACTTTTGTATTACAAAGATGAAACGTGAGTGACTTTCCAGTTACAAAAAAAAGTTAAGTGACTTTTGTGTTGCAAAGATGAAAGTTGAGTGACTTTCCAGTTACAAAACAAAGTTAAGTGACTTTTGTGTTACAATTGTGATAGTTGAGTGACCTTCTGAAAAATCAACTCAATATCTCGAATAGGACAATAAGGACTTGAATCCTGTAACTTGCTACGTTAGGGTCCTATATCCCTAACCCAACTCATGTAAGCTCTTCTGTCTCTAGTTTTTTTAGCTTTGACACTTAATACTGGTTTGTGAGGTTTTTATGCCATTGTTTTGTATTGTATCAGAATTTTAACCTCAGTACTATTCCTATTTATGGGCCATTTATTATCAGATTACCAAAATTACAATTTTAACCTCAATACTACTCCATCTAGTGATAGTCTTTTAATAGATTTACAGAGCTGTGTACAATGATATTTTGCAGTTTACACACTAATAGTAAATATTATAGCAATTCAGAGGGCCCTATATTATTCCAATGGACAGAAGAACTTATGATTGGCTTTTGGGGAAATTTCCAAACGAACAATCTCAACAAAATCTTTCAATTTCTTATTTTACTATATTCAACTCTATGTATTTCTCTATCCGTAGAGTATATTGAACGTAATGGCTATTGTTGAGATATTTTATTATGTATGAGTCTTGTATATTCTGTATACAGCCGTGTATATTGGTGTGTGTCCTAGCTGGCAGTTGAGTTAGTTAGTTAGTTAGTTGTGGTGGTCTTGATGATTAGTTAGTTATGATGAGCTATTGCTTAGCTGTCATTTAGAGTAGTTAGTTGAGTCTTGTATATATACTTCACCTTACATGAAATGAAATCACTTTTGCTCTTCCACCAAAATATCTTCTCTCAACTGCTTTCCTCTGCCATTGTTGCCATGGCTGAGCTTATTGTTTTCATGGTATCAGAGCGAGAATTGACGATCAAATCTCGCTGATTTACTTCCGCAACTACATTCGAACTCTATTTCTCATATGAATATACAGTTTTTCTTCTCTTCGCTTTCATTTTTTTAATCGATCGATGTCTCAGTTTCATTTCTCGATAAGCTATTATCCTTGAATCCTCTGTTATTCTCTCAAATCTCGATTCTATTATCCTAATCTAGCTTCGGTTATTGTCAATTTCAAGTTCTCAAATTCGTTTGTAGCATTTCCAATCCAGTTATAGCATTTTCAAGCTCAGTTGCTTGGAAATCAATGGCGGTTACTGACAAATCTGATGCGAGTGGTGTTGATATGACAGATCCTCTTTACATGCATCCATCGGACAATCCCGGTGCAATGTTAACTCCGGTGCCATTTAGCGGTGTTGGTTACAGGTCATGGAGACGAAGTGTACTGCGAAATCTCTTTGTGAGAAACAAATTGGGATTCATTACTGGAGAATGCAAGCAACCAGTAGAGAATGCACCAACATTTAGGCAATGGTCAAGGTGCGATGATATGGTAACCTCTTGGATCATAAACTCTCTTGATAAAGATATAACTGATAGTGTAGAATGTGCTGCTACTGATGTTGAATTGTGGAAAGACTTAGAAGATAGGTACGACTAAACTAACGGTACTAAGTTGTATGAAATCCAAAAGGAAATAAGTGATTTGTTTCAAGGTTCACTTAACATTACTGGATATTTCACTAAAATGAAGAAATTGTGGGATGAATTGAGTGTGTTGACCCACCAAGACCACATGCACTTGCAATTGTACCTACGGTGCTAAGGAAAGCCTGTACAAGGCTGACCAAGATAAAAGGTTGATCAGTTTTCTCATGGGATTGAATGAGATTTACACAACTGTTCGAGGCAATATTCTTATGATGAACCCTCTACCATCAGTCACTCAATCTTTCTCTCTGTTGATTCAAGAGGAAAGGCAGAGGGAAGTGAGGCCAAATAATTAGTTGGTAATGGAATCTACCTCACTTAATGTGAATGTGGGAAGCTCTGGCAGTAATTTTCATGTAGGAAGTTCCAGCAGCTCTTCTAGACCACCTTACTCAACTAATACTCACTCTCCAAACAACTTTAGGACAAATTACTCTCCAAACAATTTCCCTACAAACAGGCCTAGACAATTTTGTGACTATTGCAAATGACTTGGACACATTAAGGACAAGTGTTTTAAGCTCCATGGATATCCATCAGGACATCACAGTACTCAATGATCTCATCACATTCAAAATGGCTATGGCAATAATAATGCACAAAACTTCAGAAACACTCAGAACAGGTTCAACAATAACAAAGGAAAAAGGCCAGTTGCAAATGTGCATGGCACTCCTGCTGATATGGTCCTTGGGAAGGCAAATGAGGATATAAATTTTCAAGAGGATAATCAGAGTGTCATGATCTCAAAAAAACAATATGATCACCTCATCAATTTGATGCAGCAATACCAGATTGGAAATATGAAAGACTGCTCCACCAGTGACAATAACTCAAACGGAATGGCAAACTTCGCAGGTAAATTCTGTTGCTCAGTTTTTGTTTTGTCTGTGGACTTCAATTTTCTTTCATGTAAATGTGTTGGACCAAGAGCTGATGTATGGATCCTTGATTCTGGAGCATCTAACCACATGACTTACCACGTAACCCCACTTGACCCACATTAGACCTCTCATGTATCCTATGTTAATTACCTTGCCAAATGGTTATAGAGTCAAGGTGATAGAAATTGGTACTGTGGCACTTGCACCCGGAATCATTTTGTATAATGTGCTTTATGTGCCATCTTTCAAATATAATCTCATTTCCATTCATTCCTTGACTGTGCATCTCAAAGGCATAGTGTCCTTCACTAATTCTCTGTGCATAATACAGGCTCCTTCAATGAGGAGGCCTCAGGAGATTGGTAAAGCCAAGGATGGCTTGTATCTTCTTTGTCCAAGATGCCTGCAAAACTCTTGCTCCACAGTAGTTGCTCCAACCATTAGCTCAGCCATACCTCTCCCACTTAGCTCTACTACATCTTGTAATAAAGATTCAGGTGATTCACATTGCACTCACCCTTCAGTTTCTCTCAGTACTCAGAGTTTAACATGTGATAAGAATTTTCATTGTGTATCTAAATCTACTGCATCTACTACTAGCTCCCATGGCCTTGTGCCTCTTGTTGTAAATAAATCTTTCTTTGATAACAAAACAACAAAGTGCAGTGTGTTGACTCAATGCAAAACTGTATCAAATGAATGCAAGTCTCTTTCTACTATTTTTCCTGCTTTACATTCTTGTGTCCCTGCTAATGATAAGATGGATTTCCTGTGGCATGCTTGACTATGACATGTGCCCTTTGTTAAGATGAATGGAATCTCCTCCATCCCAGAGTCTTTTTCTTCTACTCAACCTTTTACCTGCTCTATTTGCCCAATGGCCAGACGACCTAGGCTACCCTTTCCCCAAAGAGAAAGCACAATATCCCATATTTTTTAACACTTTCATGTTGACCTATGGGGCCCTTATCACACACCCACACACAATAACTACAAGTATTTCTTGACTATGGTGAATGACCACAGTAGAGCCACTTGGACTCATCTACTCACCTCTAAGAGCAATGCCCTACATATCATAAAAGCTTTTTCATCCCTGGTACAAACACAATTCCAAACCAACATTAAGACACTAAGGTCTGATAATGGGCTAGAATTCACTAGTATGGAGGCAATGTCATTTTTCCAGTCCAAAGGCATTGTACATCAAAAATTCTGCCCCTATACACCTCAACAAAATGGCATAGTTGAAAGAAAACATAAATACCTTTTGGAGATTGCAAGAGCACTTTTGTTTCAATCCAAATTGCCCATCAAATATTGGGGTGAATGTATTTTGACAGCAACTTATATCATAAACAGACTACTAACTACTTCCTTGAACAACAAATTCCCTTTTGAAATTCTTTACAAGAGAAAACCATTGTATAATCACTTGAGGGTTTTTGGCTGCTTATGTTTTCCAACCATACCTAAGGTCCATAGAGACAAGTTCCAACCAAGAACTACCCATGTTTTTGTAGGTTACCTTTTTGATACAAAGGGATACAAGGTTCTAGATCTAGCAAGCAAGAAAATACATATATCAAGGGATGTAGTTTTTCATGAAAACATCTATCCCTTTCATTTGACACAATCATCTTCTTTCCCTTCTGTTTTAAAATCTGTTCCTATAGCTCCTTTCTTTGATGATTCTGATGGACACATAAAGCATGATATGCAACATAATTCAGATGACACATTTGCCACTGATCATTCTCTGTCACCTAACCATCCTTCCTCACTATTACCTTCATCACCTATTTCTCCACATCTGGCAGAATTGACTGAATCTCATTCTTCTTCATATGATGCTCTAGTACTACCATCTTCTGGTCAACCTACACATTCAACTGAACCTAGAAGGTCTCTTAGGACCAACAACCTTCCTTCACATCTGCATGACTACATATACACCATTCTAGGCCACAAAAATCACACAAGACCAAATGCCCTTGTCTCAACTAACAGCATTGTTTCCCTTATATCATTAACTCCTGAAAGCCAGCTCTTAGTCCAACATGTTAACCATGACTGTGAACCTAGTTCATATGAGGAAGCAGCTGTGCATCCTGCTTGGCAAAATGCCATGACATTTGAATTTGAAGCTCTTCATGCAAATCACACATGGGACCTGGTTCCCTTACCTTTTGGCAAAAAAGCCATAGGATGTAGATGGGTTTATAAGATCAAGCACAGGGCAGATGGGACCATTGAAAGGTTTAAAGCCAGACTTGTTGTCAAAGGCTATACTTAACAAACAGGCATAGACTACACAGAAACCTTTTCACTAGTAGTTAAAATGACTATTGTTAGAGCTCTCATAGCTATTGCAGTCAAGAAACAGTGGTGCATTTCACAACTTGATGTGAATAATGCATTCCTTCATGATGATCTCCATGAGGAAGTTTATATGGAGGCACCACCAGGTCTTCTCATGGGTAATCCTGATCTTGTGTGCAAACTTAACAAGTCTTTATATGGACTCAAACAAGCTAGCAGGCAATGGTATGCCTAGCTAGCTGAGGCACTGTGTTGCAGAGGTTATTGTCATTCACCAAATGATTACTCCTTGTTCTACAAGAAGACTGCATCATCAACCATGTATGTAGCATTATATGTGGATGATGTGATTATCACTGGTACTGATATAACAGAGATTACTCAGCTGAAAAATTACTTGCATGATAGATTCAAGATAAAGGACTTGGGCAGATTGCACTATTTCTTGGGCCTAGAAGTATTGTACAGAAATGATGGAGTAATCATCTCACAAAGGAAGTTTGCATCTGATCTTTTGAAGGAATACAATTGCCTGGATTGTGTCAGTCCTAACTCTCCTCTAGATCCTTCTATTAAACTCAAAGCCAAGGAAGGTAAGGCACTAGCAGATCCAACATTGTATAGAAAACTCATTGGTAAGCTGAATTTCTTAACAAATACTAGGCTTGACATTGCCTATAGTGTCCAACACCCGAGTCAATATATGCAAGATCCTAGAGAGCCTCATCTTCAGGCAGCCTTTCATCTACTTAGGTACCTCAAAGGTGATCCCACACTTGGAATTTTTCTATCTAATGATCTTGATTGTACTATTAGAGGATATTGTGACTCAGACTGGGCCACATGTCCTGACCCAAGAAGATCAGTTAGTGGCTACATTGTGTTGTTGGGGAATAGCATCATCAGCTGGAAATCAAAGAAGCAGGAGAAAGTCTCTTTGTCCTCAATAGAGGCTGAGTATAGATCTCTTAGAAAGGTGGTTGGTGAGATCACATGGCTTTGCAGATTATTTACTGAGTTGGATCTGGTTTTCTCTCAACCAGTCTCAGTCTTTTGTGACAGCCAGTCAACCTTACACATTGCAAGGATTCCTATTTTCCATGAAAGGACAAAACATATTGAGGTGAATTGTCATTTTGTGAGGGACAAACTTCAGGATGGCCTTATAGTCTTGCATCACATTGGTATTGAGAATCAGCTAGCTGACATTCTGACCAAAGCTTTAACTGGACCCAAGCATGAAGCTATTTTAAGCAAGTTGTCAGTGAGAAACTCCCTTCCAACTTGAGGGGGGTGTTGAGATATTTTATTATGTATGAGTCTTGTATATTCTGTATACAGCCGTGTATATTGGTGTGTGTCCTAGCTGGCAATTGAGTTAGTTAGTTAGTTGTGGTGTTCTTGATGATTAGTTAGTTAGGAATATGATTAGAGGATGCTGAGTTGTTGCTTAGCTATCATTTAGAGTAGTTAGTTGAGTCTTGTATATATACTTCACCTTACATGAAATGAAATCACTTTTGCTCTTCCACCAAAATATCTTCTCTCAACTGCTCTCCTCTACCATTATTGCCATGGCTGAGCTTATCGTTTTCAGCTATAATAAAGTTTCTCTTATTTGTTTTAACAACTACTCTAGGGGGACATTTTTGTGCGGTGCTAACGATTTAATATCTATCTTTGTAGACCCAAAATGTTTCACTTTATGCTCCTAACTATGGATATACCAAGATGTATAGTCTACTGCTGGTAGCAGACTGCGGGAAGATCCAAAATATGTTCTACCCCAAATTTTATCACAGTTGGAGTCCAAATAAAAGAAATTGGTCGAGTCAAGAGAGAAGCTGAACAAATGTTGGCGTGAAACCATAAGCAGAAATAGAAATATGGGACAATTTCATCATGAAATAATAAATTTAGATATGATATTATTTTCTGATAAATTCGACCACCTAAGAAAGTGTAAATTAAGGAATGTATAATTACATTATAGGGGTTTTCTTGAACTTGGTCCTATCTGTTAGTGAATGCATTGCCACTCCGTTATTATGTCGTTGAATGAATTGTCGATAGTACTTGGTCCTATTTAGTTGCTTGTGTAGTATCCCCTATTATCAATTTTCAATATGAAGGATTTATCATTTGTTTCTTTCTATCTGGTATTTATGGATTGACCAATACATTGTTATACATAAAAAAAGACATAATGGACGAGGAAGTGATACAGTTTTGAAAGGAAACAGGAATTAAAAGTCTAATTTAGCTAAGGAAGAAGAAAGCTAAGAGAAAACTATAAGATTCTTCATTCATAGCCTCTGCGAAATGGTATTTTCAGTACATATAGAAGAAGGACTAAACTAAAATATAGAGAACTTAGGGACAAAAGTAACTAACTCATGGGACTGAAATGTAATACATAAAACTTAATAACTATCCCTTAACTAAAGAAGCTGTATGCATTAATGTACTGCTCCAGGGCATTTTGTACAACCCCCACAACTGCTCTATTTTTTAAATCGTATTAGTACTCTCTCCTTCAAAACTTCCTTGACCTCAAGGAAGGAACTTAATAAACAAGAACGTAAGTGCCAACAGTCACCTGGATCAAACGGAAACCGTGAATAGTCATCAAATATAAGAGCTCTTATCTCAACTTGGTCATCAATGTCAATACCTTCATGTATACAGCAACAATTCATTAATGCTTCCCAAGTTGCTATTGTTGGTTCACATAGAAAACGGATAAAATATTCCTCTATCTTGGCCAGATGCCAACATTTACCTACAACACCCAGAATACCCAAGTGGTGCTCAACCTCTGAATTCCAATCACTTCCACAAAGAATAATAATATCTGCTTTAGCAAGATTGTTGCTAAGACTACTAGCTCCACTTGAAAATAAGAAAGTAGATTTTTCACTCTCTGGTATGTTACATGCTTCAATAGAAGCATCATAAACTCTCTCGCCAGTGTTTCCATCCATCCAACAACATTTGTGACCACTGTACACAAGGTGGTTTGTGAGGATGTCCAATAGACATATCATCTCAGAACACAACTTATTGAGAAGAACTATTTTCCCAACAATTCCTATGAGATACATTCCTGTTGTATATGGAGAATTGCAATACTTTTGGAGTTGCATTGTGATATTAATTAGACGAGTGTGCTCTCTTCTAGAATTAACCTTTCTCCTAAGAAGGAATGAGTGCAGGATCATATAAAGCTGCCACACCACGTTCCGCTGGTCATTGCCACACCACGTTCCGCTGGTCATTCTCACTAGAAATTTGAAACCACTCGTCAAATATCTCGGCTAAGCGAAAGATTTCAAGCAGCAAAAAGTTCTGAAGAGCCCAAAGTTCATGAAGATTATTCTGAAGTGAAGTTGTTGGGATCGATAACCTGTAATTAGTTTTGTGGAGCCTCGTGGTCTTGGAAAGAAGAGACCTCTCGTTATTAATTCCAGGTGCAGCAGCAAGTCCAGCAAAATCGTGCTTCATGTATTCAAACACAAGATATAAACTGACAGAAATCCGATATATGACCAAAGTCTCATAAGTTCCACCATCTAGAAACTCTTGCATAAGATGTGAATGTTCCCTCATGGAATTACTCACAGAATGAAGCAATTCTATCTCTGCAATTACAACATTAATACTCTTTGAAACATAGTACTCCCTTTGCACGCACAAGAATACGGTTCTTAACAATCTCAGCACCCCCTCTGTCACAACCACTAGTTGCGCCCCTACTTCTTTGGTGTTGCACTATTTCCATTGAAAACAATTAAAACCAACTGCATCACCTTTTCTTTTAACTTTTCAAAAACCAGGCAAGTTGCATTTAACTCCATACAACTGCAGCACATGGTTATTGCCGCATTAACAACAGAGAAATCATTTCTTAAACTTATTTTCATAGATTGAGCATTTACTTGAGACACTTTCCTAATACAATTGAAGGAAGTGAAATCCAAAGGCCTCAACCCCCAAGATAATTAAGCCAATCAACAAAGTCAACTTTACAGTCACCGCAACCTAGCAAGCTACTGTCAACTTCCCTTCCCAACATATCACCAAGAGCAAAAGCTATTATACCACTATGCAAAAGTAGTCATTCTTCCCTTACTAACTCAATAAGAGAATGTACCTTGCTAGACTAGGTGATTGTGTTAGATGCTCTATCAGTAACACCATTAGTAGGACGAGAGTTTTGAGCTTGCGGAATTATAATCGAATATGATGAATGTTCAGACATGTTGACATCAATATTGAAGTTGTAAGCATTATCAACATTTTGACTCTTCAAATCTAATTCTGTGGTAGATGGATTCATTACGACTCACAAAGCATTTTGAGAGGGTGACACTCTTCCCCTTTTAGAGGTTCAACTTCTTTAGATCTGTCTTCCTCCTTTGATACTTCTAGTATACCAATACCCTTTGATTTTGGTTCGGCATTTTCCATTCTCACCTTCTTCACTTGGTTAATTTCATAATGATTCTCCCATGAAGAACTTACGACTAGATGAACTTGGACTTCCCCCATCGAAGATGTACTAATATCTCCACTCTCAATGCAATTTATCACATTATTAACCTTCAGCTTACCATCACAGGAAACTAGTAATCCATCTACAGTATACAATTTAGTGCTCGAACCCATGTCGAAAAGATAAGAGAAGTCAGTAGAATTATATTCCTCTCCACTCTCAACATATTTTCTCCATGGTTCATCAACCTTTTCCTTGACCTTCTCAAGAACGGAACAAGTATTGTCACCCCAATGCTTCTCAGTTTCCACAAAATCTCCACAAACAATATTTAGTTTGTCAAAATAGCCCACTGTCTCACTAGTTGGCATTTCATCAAACATTTTTTCGGCACATTCTTGAGGACTTACTTTCCCATTCACAGCCACTGGCGAGTTCTAATAGAGTAGAAACATGTATTGTGCCTTCCATAGAAGATGGACTTTCTCCCAGTTGAGCTTCCATTGGAGATGACAAAATTGGTTCACTGGATATCGCACAAATATCTTCCCTGTGCATCCAATTCCATTCACTTGGAGAGAAGAAGAATTTATATGGGTCGCTGGGAAGAGTGGTGGTGTGATCATAAATAACAATTTCATCAAACATCTTGTGGGCGTGTTCTCTGCTATCGTTGTTGCTACAAACATCAAGGGCCGATACTCTGAGAAATTCAATTTCTCTCTTCTCTACTCCTTCTCCC
Source organism: Lycium ferocissimum (assembly GCF_029784015.1). Classification (NCBI taxonomy): domain Eukaryota; kingdom Viridiplantae; phylum Streptophyta; class Magnoliopsida; order Solanales; family Solanaceae; genus Lycium; species Lycium ferocissimum. The sequence goes on along the minus strand of NW_026714043.1, from coordinate 68,175 downwards.
TCTACTCGATTTGCATTTGACCTCCTACCTTCAATTAGAGAAGAGATTCCTCCCATTTGCATCTCTGCCAGAGGTGGCAGACTTACTCCATTCGACGTCGCGCTGACCTCCGACTGCTTCCAATTCAATTCAGATGAAGAGAAAGAGTTGTAATATTGTTGATGCTATGAAATTTCCATAGCAGTGGTAGAATTGTAAGCAACATTGGGATAAGAATGGTGTTCTAAATAAGGATGGAGATTATATGCCGCATATGGTCTCGGGCTGGAATGGTTATAGTAAAAACCGCTTGTATAACCTCCAGATGACGAAAAATTAGAGAACCCAGTGGATAAATCCGATGGTTGGTATGCATAAGGGACAGATTGAGAACTCCCGGCTTGCCAAGGTTGATGCGGACTGAAATTAGAAGTATATGGAGGGGTTTTGTTGAATTGTTGTTGATACCCATTATAATAACTCCCATATCCTGTATTGTTATACTCATAAGGATTTCCGCCATAAACACCGAATGGTAAAGCACTAGAACTTGGAGGTAGGTTGGAAGTGAAATTAGAAGCATAAAGAGGATTTTGAAACGCCATTAACAATTACCCACAGAGCGAGGATGATTGCTCTGATACCACTAATACGCTTTTGAAAGGAAACAGGAATTAAAAGTCTAATTTAGCTAAGGAAGAAGAAAGCTAAGAGAAAACTATAAGATTCTTCATTCATAGCCTCTGCGAAATGGTATTTTCAGTACATATAGGAGAAGGACTAAACTAAAATAAAGAGAACTTAGGGACAAAAAGTAACTAACTCATGGGACTGAAATGTAATACATAAAACTTAATAACTATCTCTTAACTAAAGAAGCTGTATGCATTAATGTACTTCACCCCAGGCATTTTGTACAACCCCCACGACTGCTCTATTTTTTCAATCGTATCAGGAAGACAGATGGAAATAAACAAGAAGAAGGCGAAGACAGTGATAGAAGATCACACACAAAAAAAAAAAAAAAAAAAAACAACAACAACACATTATAAGACAAATAAGGGAATACAACCTGCTCATATTGCCAAAAATTCTGGAAGACAAAGTTGATTCTTGAGGAACTTGTAAAACACAAAAATACATGCTTGGTTAGTTCTTTCTAACCACATTACCTGAGAGAAAAGACGTATGACGATTTAAAAGAATTATTAATACTAACACTAGCTTTTTCTTTTGAGGATTATCCAAAAAATTATTAGTACTAACACTAGCTTTTTCTTTTGAGGATTGTTATTATTCCGGAAAATTATTAATATAGACACTTTAATTGTCATTTTAACCCAAGCTTCGTTGCTTTTTATTTTATATAATAACATGATGGAAATTATTGTCCTCAATTTATACATAAGTGTAGTGTAGAGAATATGTGAATCAGTTGTAAAACAACTCAAGAAATTGAATTAAATGAATTCTTATTACCTTTATGTAACAAAACTTCATAATTTTATTATTAAACAGTCTTATTTTCTGTACCAGGTCGTGCTTGCCTGGGCTTGCGATCATCCAGTTTCAATGAATAATGTTGTTATTGCATTTTTGACCATTTTGCCCCATTGACCCGTCTCCTAGCCTTATTAGTATCATTTTGATCCTTGGGGACAGGTGGTACGGTTCCCTAGGCATTGGAGTGAGTTTTGATGTGACTTTTGAAAAATTTCGCTTTTAAGTGAAAATCATTTGACTCATAGTTGACTTTTGGGTAAACAGACCTTTTTCGGATATCCGTCAATTCCGAGAGGTCCGGATAGTTATTTAGAACTTGTGTGAATATTCAGCTTGGTTCCCAATGCACTCGGGTGCATTTTGGGACTTGGGTTGGAAAGTTAAGTTTGAGGTATCGGAGGTTGACTTGGTCAACGAGACCTACGATGGGAATTCCGAGGCCATGAGTGCGTTCGTAGTGCATTTTTATGTATATCTGCATATTTGGTTTGTGTCTAGGAGGTTCCGGGTGTTGATCCCAAGTTTGGAAGATACCAAAAAATTTTGGTGTCTGGTGAGCGCTATAGCGGTAGAGTGATTGCTATAGCGGTGGGGTGACCATTATAGTGGTAGGGTAGCGCTATAGCGGTGGTTTGACCGCTATAGCAGCTGACGGACCAGATTTTTTATTTAATGACCCTAAGTCTTTCATTTATTACTCACTCCGAAAATAGAGCTTTTGGGAGCATTTCAAGGCATTTCTTGGAGGATAATCATTGTGGTAAGTCCTTCCATCTTCATTACCATTCCATATTTTTCACTAATCATCATAGGAAATCTATAAAATATGCTAGTTTCTTTAAAAACTCGAGGATTAAAAGGGGGTTTTGTGGGTTCTTTGTTCTAGGCTATAAAACCTTGAATTATTGATTGGGTTAACTTCATTAAGCATGAATTTGATGATTAGAATCTTTTATTGCATGATTCCTTCCTAATTAGTGGCTACTTTATGGAATTGTAAGTTAGGGTCCATACCCAAATTTGGGGGGTTTTGCTTAGAATCCGAATTTAAGTGATTTGTTAGTTCTTCTAGCTAATAATTGATGGGAATTGATCACCTAGAACATTAATTTCATGTTGATACCTATAGATTCCTTATTTCATCTTCCTAGTTCATAAAAACTCATTCCATAGGTTGAGATTTGGGTTTTGAATAGAATTAAGGGTTAATTGATGTTTCTTTTTTTTATTCAAATTGCATATTTCGGATATGATTAGACTTCCATTATCACGAGGCTCAAAGGAAAAGAAAGACTAATGTGATTATTGAAGACTTTGCTGTTCGGCCTTCCAGGTAGGTTACGGTTTACCCTATGGTGAGACTTCGATTAGCGAAGCATATATTTAGACGATATTTTCGGAGAATGCATGTAAACCTTCAGGTATGAAGTTGGGTTGGATATTATCTTAGGGTGGGCCTTGTTATATGATTTGGGGCTAGCCACCCCGTTGTGTTGTGACTTATGTTGTTCTATTTGTTGTTGGTTCATTTCCACGTGGAGATAGTAGATATTGGTGACTCTAGCAGGTTACTTGTTGCTGTGTTGAGACGAGGATTGTGATTCTATTGTGGCTTGTTACGTAGCCTTTTTATTGATATTGTTGATGTGCCCATGGGTGGTATTGTTGAGATTGATTTGATTGTTGACATCGAACTCATACATTGCACGTATTCTCATCCTTCATGTTATACTGTTGATACGTTGATGATATACAATGAAACACTGTTATGAGCTGGGCTCAGTTGGATGAGAGTGACGTGAGGACCTATGTCCGATGTTTATCCTGGAATCGAGGTATGAGTCTTTGGTAGCGATTGCCGAGGTCATTGCCGGAATCGTGAAGAATGGTGCATGGACTTCGCGGGTCCCCTATGGGTTTTGCTGCCGAGATATAATGTTCCATTATTGGAGTACATGTGTATCGGTGCATATGCATTGCAGCCATATTTCATACACTATTGCATTGCATTGTACCTTTGGCTTCTTGTGATATAGTTGTGATATACGGATTCAGATTGGATGTACCGAGACTTGGCACAGTTGGGTTAAGATGTTGTAACATAGGTGATGACTTGTACTTGGTTACTGACTCATGTTGACTTATACCTTGTTGATTTACCTGTTTATCTTACTACATTATCTTGGTATATGTTACTTAATCTTAATCAGCCTATGATACCTACCAGTACGTGTTGTTTGTACTGACCTGCACTTGCTGCATTCTTTTATGAATGCAGAGTATCAGGTGGGATCGACGTCTACCCTCGTGGCTGAGAGTTCGAGGCTGCTGATTCGAGTCTGTTGGGGTGAGCATGTGGAGGCTTCGCTATCTGAAGACTCTTCTTCTATTATGTTTTACTTTGCTATTCTGAGATATTATTGAGACTATTGATATATTATTATTACTTCCAGACTTATAGATGTTAGTTAGATGCTCTTGTATGACCAGACCAAATACTGGGGTGGTTTCTGATTTACTTCCGCATTTATTATATATTCACATGTCAGACTTACGTTATTCTATCTTCTTCGGCTTTATTTATGTTTTATGATTGTTGGGGTAAGGGTTCGCCTACCGAGGTGAGAAAGATAGGTGCCCGTACGACTTAGTGAAAATGGGTCGTGACAAATAAAGATGAAACTTTAGATTATACCATTTTAGACATTGAGAGAAAGTATGTTACGAATAAGTGTGTGTGTAAATACTTGGGACATAGAATCCTTTGATTACATATTGTAATTGTTGAAACTTTAGATAATTATAAAGTTACCGTTTTTCCATCGATGAAACTTATTGCAGGATATTTGGTTCCACCCATAAGGGGTGCTTTATGGCCCATAAAGGTTATTAAAGGTAACCCTAATTTTCCTAAATAACCACACTTACAATGTACAATTAAAATATGCTTTATGTTGTATTCTCTTAGGCTCTCTACAATAAACAGTTAGTGTTTAGACTATGGCTTAGGTGTTGCTCCAATATACCGTGAAACCACTATCAATCGGCAATTCCAGCTGCAGTTCGTCTAGTTTTCTGCTTCTTCTAGACGAAAATATGTAAGTTCTCGATTATTATTTAATGTGTTATGTGTTCTTCACTTATGAAAGAACTTTGTAAAGAAAATTTTCAAATTTTGGAGTCAACCACATTAAATGTTAGATTATTGCCATAGGATTTTATTCGGCGAATAAAATGAATATACATCCAAATAATTTATAAAATTAATTAATTACCAAATTTAAGTTACTTCAAGAAAATTAATTCATTTTCCTACCAAAAAAAATTTTCGTATGTCATTCATGTTGTTTGAACCTTTTTTATGTGAGCTTGTGAGGGTCAACTTCAAGTCAACTAATGTGGAGCATTAGAGGATATGAGTGATGTGAGCCGCTGATCAAGTTACACCCAAAGAGCAACAAAGTGACAAGTAGTCCAATTACATGAACTCAAGCTAGGAGGATCAAAAAAGAAATACAAAGTTTTGGCAAAGAAGCTCATGGGACGAGGAATAAAAGGCAAAAAATTAGATTTGAAACAAGACCTAAAGATGTTCAACATGATCCAAATATTTCCAAGTGAAGACCAAATATGAAAAGGGCTAATTTTGAACTTTGGGAGGTGCTAAAGAGGCCCTTGGGTCGTGGAAAAAGAGAATAACATCAGCAGCCCGCTACCAATTCTCTTATGGAATTTTTACCTGTCATAGCTACCTTTAAGACTTATTTATGAATAACAACTACCTTATTTTTTTATTTAATTTTTGTAGCTTTATTTTTCCAAAATTACATTTCATAACTAATCCAGTAACTTTTGAAATACATGTATCTCTTTATTCTCCCTCACTACACATTTATCATCTTCTCCGCACCCTAAAAAAATCCGACATCTCCTTGGCGCCATCTTGTGCCGTCGGTGATGCGGAAAAAAAATTCTCTCCTATTGCCATAGTGATGCATCCATGGCTTCTTCTCGTATCGGACGGTTATCGAGCAAGTTGATCGGATTTGGAATAATGAACATCACAACCATAAAGCTTAAGCTTTTTGTGATTGCACAGCATATATCTGATTCAATGATCTAGTAGAAGTTGATTTCAATTCCCTACTTTTCTTGGAGTTATTACCAATATGTAAATGCGACTCAAATATGTTGGAACTCAACTACTCCTGCAAATCGTGTTAATATTTTTTTTTCCTTCTCGTTAAGATATGCATATGCTCAAGTTACAATCTTTTCAAGTAAGTATGGCACTTAGAGATATAATGATGCGAAGAAGGTGTTTGATGAAATGCCTCAAAGATATATTGTTGCCTCTACTGTTACGATATCATGTTATCTTGATCATGGGTTGGTGAATAAGGTAATGGATGAATTTCGTCTGGTTTCTACTAAGGATAATGTTGGCTGGACAGCTATGATTGATGCTGGTTAGAAACAGTGAAATGAAAAATCTTGGGAAATATATTTCAGTATATTTCGTTGTATTTCAATGTATTTCTAATTTGAAACAGTTTCTGATATATTTCATTGTATTCCATTGTACATACACATACTACAATTTTATATTTCTTAAACAATCAACCATATTTCATTGTATTTCAGTGTATATTTTTCTGTATTTGGAAGTATTTCTAAAAGTTTGGAATGGAGTAATTTGGAGAGAGAAACGTGGGTTGTTATGGAACTTCGACAGTTATGCGTCATACATGGTTGATTTAATTTGACTTACCATTTAAAATGAAAGAAGAGAATCTATTCCATAAATACAGCCTATTTTTACTCTGCCAGATTTTGTATTTCAGTATATTTCAAAATGTGAACTCTCCCAGCATTTTGTATTTCCGTGTATTTCTCTATATTTCAAAAACGCGAAATACAACTAAATACAACAAAAACTAGCTACGATTTGTAAATATAGAAAAAGTAGCTATAAATTGTTAGAAGCTATTAAAAGGTAGCTGTTTTTGTAAGTTGCCCTTCTCTTATTTAGCTTATTTAATTGATGGGCCCAAGCCCAACTAAGCTTAGTTGTTTCTCTAACTATTAATAATCTTTATCTTGTCATTAGGAGGGGAATTTTTGAATAGATGAATATTTCATAAGCAACCTTTTTGCTTGTGGAGACCTTTGAGGTTCTCTTTAGGGTTTTGCTCCTTTTGTTCTACTTTGAATCAAAGCTTGGATGTCTTTAATGGTAAGATTTCTTGTTTGAGTTCCCTCTCGTTCTTCTTCTTTTGCATGTAATTTTGAGTATTGACAAGAATTTATGTTCATCTATTTGAATCTTAAGTTCTTCTCCTTCCAGATTCAAACTCTCTCCTCTATATTCTTCTAATTGTAAGTGTTTCCTTTGTCTGTGCTTGTATCACTTTTGCTCTAAAATTTATAAATAAGTAGTATCTGCGGTTTTCTGTTTTTCTAATTTAAATAACAAGGTATGTTAGGGTTTTTTTTTTTTTCTGTTAGTTTCGTTTTATAAGATTATTCAATATATTGATGCTTATCTTTGATCTTTGATTTTTTTCTCTTTTTGAAATTTTTTGCAAGTGTGGAATGTTATGTGTTACATTAGTTACGAAATGTATAGAACTCTCGATTTTCTCATGAATTTTTATTTTTTATTTTTTATGTGTTATATTCAGAGCTGAGATCTGAGATTTTAGATCTGAGATTTGAGATTTTAGATCTGAGATTTCAGATCTCAGACCTGGGATCTCAGATTTGAGACCTGAGATCTCAGATCTGACACCTGAGACTTAAGACCTGAGATCTGAATAATGAAGAAGATTTTTTTCTCAATATCTGATTGGCATAATTTAATTTCTAAATTAAAATTAATAAATGTAAAATTTCAATAAAATATTAGGTTCTAAGATGGTGGTTTTTGGTGAATGTTTGAGGTGGTTGTGCACTAGAAATGATGAGGATAATGTGGTTGGCAGTGATGATCGTGATGGTGGAGGTGTTGCTGGTAATGACCCATAATAGTGGATGGTAATGGTTCTTGGTAGTGGTACCAATGGTGGTTGATAATAATGATAATGGTAGTGGTTGATAGTTATAGTGCTTTTAATGGTATATGTGATAGGTAATAATGGGTGGTGGTGGTGGTGGTGGTGGTTGGTGGGCTTGTGGTAGTGGTTAGTTGTGGTAATTGATACTAATTATAGTTATGATGATGAAGGTGGAGGGTATGGTAGTGATGTATTAAAGTAGTTGGTGGTGTCGGTGTTTGACACGATAGAAGTGGTGGTGGCAGTATTGGTAGTTGATGGTTGTGAGTGTAGTGGTAGCTAGAATTACAAAAGAGAAAAAGAGAGTAACTTTAGAAATAGACACTTGTTCTAATAAAATAAATAATATTAAAAACTCGGATCGCCAAAAAATATTTTCTAAATATTAAAAAGAAGAAATACACTATTAATATGAAAATTTCATTTATTTCTAAAATTACATTCCCAACAAGCAGTTTCATTGCTCTTCTTTTGAAAGAGTTTGAATGGATGTGAAGTTTTGTGTCTCTTTATATCACATTGTACGTACTTTCATCTTAACTTCTCTATTAGTTGCTTATATTAAAACCCGAGAATACATCAACTATAGTCTGTTAAATGAAGAAATGATTGAATATTCAAAGTATAAGGAGTAAATACTTCTTAACACTAGAAGGAGAATTTGTAGCATATGTTTAATTTGACTGTATAGTGCGTTTATCCTAGGCTGTTTCGTTTATGTGAATCTTAAGATTTCGTACAATTATCATTGACCTACTAGTTTTCGATAACTTTGAGTGTTTTAAAACATTAATTACGAAAGACTTATTCTTGATTTTTCACTACTTTTTTTTTTTTTTTTTAATTTATTGAGCTTTTGTTGATCGTCGATGCGGAAAAAGTTACAATATGAGTTCATCATCCTAAACATTCAACATGATTATTGTGATGAGACTGCTGGTATTTGTCTTGCCAAATAAGTGTTACAATTTTACATAGGTTGATCAAGGGGGTTGATAGATCAAATTCCACTCTTTTTGTTGTGTTCTAATATTTTGACTTGTTTTGTAACCAGAGTAAGGAAGAATTGTGGGAGAACAAATAATCATATTGGGCAAAACTATATGAATCATTACAATGAAGGATGTGGTATAGATAGATATCTGAGTTACCAAGAAATGTTTTAGATGATATCTTGAACCGCATGGTCATCAAAGAAATAGCAAGGTGAGTGTCTTGTTACAAAAATGAAATCGTATATGGCCTACTCATTCAATCCTTGTGTTTGATTGTCAGTACAATGAGAAAATAAAATACCAAAATCTATTATCATTCTAGTCACTTTTGAGTTCAAAAACATTGTCAGCAAAATCCTCTTGCAACACAATGACCTTACTGTCAAGTTTGTCCTTGACATGTCAAGTGTTGATTTAGACGATTGAGACACCCATCATTTGCTACGATATATCTCTAACATTTTTCTGAGTTCCTTAAAAATTCTATTGGAGAACTTTTAGGGTTCTCGTTAGGGCGAGTCGGTGGTCGTCTACTAGACAAAGCTGGAGATGGAGGTCGCGCGGCCGGGCTTTCAAAATTCTGTGCATCAGCTTTTGCCATTAATTATGCATTTATAGAGTCAGTGTCAGATGATGCCGAAGAAATAACCTGTTGTTGCAACTGGAAAATTAATGAATCAGTATTAGAACCCTACTGCTGTTGATAATTGAGATACGACAAAAACATTTTTTATGTGTGATTTCTTTAACAAACGTCACCCAAGTGACCCTTTGTATGACCTGCTATGTCTTGGCTTGAAGTCAAGATTCTTGCACGAAGGCTGCATTGGTACATATACCTACCTGGCCCATTTTGTCCCTGTATTTTGAAGAATCTTTGGTACAATTTTAGGCTGTTAGTTTTCAAGTGTTGCTCGTCATTTTAGGGAATTGCTCATCCTTCGGTCTCTCATCAATAATGTTTCTTGGACATCTATAACTTTGTTTTGAAGATGATAGACAAAATGTTGGATTTTTCAAGAAACGTCATAGATGATAAACAGAATGATGAAACTCTCTAAATTGATGAGCAACTCTTGAAAAGTAACAGCCTAAAATTGTACAAAACACTCTTCAAAATGCTGGGACAAAATGGGCTGAGGGGGTATATATACCAATGCATCCATTGTGCAAGAATCTTGGCTTCAATCCAAGACATAACAGACTATTCAAAGGGTCACTAGGTGATGGCTGGGTTAAAGGAACCGCCTAAAAAAAATATTTTTGCCGTGGCCCAATTATCAACAGCAACAGGGTTCTACTACTGACTCATCAATTTCCCAGCCGCAACAACAGGTTGTTTCTGCAGCACGATCGGACACTGACACAAATGCATAATTAATGGCAAAAGCTGATGCACAGAATTTTGAAAGCCCCACCGCGCAGCCTTCGTCTCCAGCTTCGTCTAGCAGATGACCACCGACCCACCCTAGCCTGAACTCTAGAAGTTCTACAATAGAATTTTTAAGGAGCATAGTAAAATATTGGAGACTTATCGTAGCCAATGATAGATGTCCGATCGTCTAAATCATCACCTAATATGTCAAGGACAAACTTGATAATAGGATCATTGTGTTGCAAGAGAATCTTGTTGACGATGTTTTTGAAGTCATCAATGACTGAGGATGATGATAGATTTTAGTAATTTATTTTCTCATGGAATTGGCTATCAAGCACAGGGATTGGATGTGTAAATCAGATATGGTTCCATTTTTGTGACAAGACACTCATCCTTGCTATTTCCTTGATGGCCATGCGGTTCAAAATATTATCTTTAATGTTTTGTGGTAACTCAGATATTCTGTCTATACCACGTCCTTCATTACAACGATTCACATAGTCTAGTTCAAAGAAGCACCAGAGACCTAAAGGCAAGCTATACGCCGATGATTCTGCGCCAGATCATGTAAGTTTCCTCGAAAAACTAATGCACCTACCCAACACAACCCTCTAGATCTTGCCCTTATTCCTTCATAAATTTTATTTGGAAGATTAGTTGGATCATCTAGTCTTCCTCTTTTGCTACACGAGAATGTGTTAGTTCTCGTTTATAATTTAATGTGTTATGTGTAATCCTTCACTTATGAAAGAATTTGTAAAGAAAATTTTCAGATTTTGAAGCCAACGAAATTAAATGAGAGATAGTTGTTATAAGATTTTATTCCTTTTAATTAATTACTGAAATTTAAGTTACTTCCAGGAAATTAATTCATTTCCTAGCCAAACAAAATTTCGAATGTCATTTTTCATATTTGAACCTTTTGTTCTAAAATGTATAAATAAGTAGAAAAAGGAAAAACTTTTATGTGCGGTTTTCTGTCTGTCTGATTGAAATGGCGAGGTATGCTAGGTTCTTCTTTTTTTATTTTCTTTTTTCAATTTCGTTTTGTAGAATTTATTTAATCTATGGCTACTTATCTGGGATTTTTTTATTTTTTTCTCTTTTTGTATAGAATTTTTGTAAGTCTAGAATGTTACGAAATGTATAGATTCTCGTTTCTCTCATGAATTTTTGGTCTTTAATTTATATGTGGTGTGGAAGAAGTTAATTTCATGGGTAATCAGATTTAGAGAAAATGTTACCTTTATGTTGATCGGTTTAATTTTATGTGTGTTAAGAACTGTAGCGCAAAACATATATTTTTCTTCCTCTCCTTTTTCTCTTTCTTTTCTTTTCTAGATGGTGTGAGTGGCTTGTTTGATCTTTTATAACTTTTAGTACCTAATAAAATTATCATTTTTCTTGATTATGGCTACATATAACATATTACATTAAAAAAATGTCTTTGGAAATTTTTTTGACAAGATTTCTCATGGATCAATTTAGGCTAAATATCAATCCAAAATTTGATGGGCTAAAACAGGCTCAGCTAATAAATGATGGGGTAATTTTACCACTTTTAATTATCGTCAGGCGTTCCGGGCTTGAACTTTTGGGTTCGGGCGTTAAATCCTTGGAGAATGCCATGGAATTCAGCTTGTATTGACCAAGGGTCGGACCTATGGCCGAGCCGGGCTTTGCTACTCGAGCATCGATGGTGAAATCGTCATGATTGGGTTATGGAAATTGGGCTCAGAAAAAGTGGGAGTCAGGTGGGTGTGAATTGTGATTCAGTTGTGTTGGTTAAGCCTAGTCCCGTTATGTTAGTTCAGTGGGTTTCACTTGCGAATAGAGTTTTGAGGGTTTTAGCCCAAATTTCAATTAAGGACAGGTATTTAACTTTTCTCCATGCTATTCATTAAAATATCTTGTTGTATTGAAAATTCAGCGGTTATTTGTGATTGGTTTGGATTCATTAGGTTAAAGAAATTTGAGAGCTATCGAGTTTTGAGGTCTGACTTGAATCTAACCATTGAGAAATGTTGAGATTGGTGTTAGGATGTTGGCTATTAAATTTGGAGTCACTTGGAGTTGATTTGGTCCGATTTGGATCAATTTTGGAGCAAAAAAGTGTGGTGAAATTTCTCAAGAACCTCCAATGTTCTGCCAAACCCTCTGAACAATTTATTTCAATGTTATGACCCAGTTTATATGAGATACTGGACTTGTGGCAAGCCCATCTATTAAAATCTTCTAGTAATTTGGCAAATTTATGATAATTTGTGTCAAACTTACGACATAATTTATACCCAAATTCTTGTGATTCATTAGGACCTCACAACAACAAAATATGTTTTTAGCGGAAATTAATTTCCGGCAATAACTTATTGCCGCCAATTATATTATAGAATCAATTATTATCGGCAATACCAAACTTCAGCCCTAACAATAAATGCCGCTAAAGGCTTTTCCGACCTTGGATCTAATGACATTAACCAATTCTTTGATAAATGTTTTTGTGGCAATAACTATTGCCGCTAAAAGAAAAGCCTCTTTGGCCTGTGGCATGCACATTCATCGGAGCTCTCAGTGATCAACTAGGATTATTTGTATTAAATCCTAGCGATAGGCAAGATCATATAAGCTGTGCATTGGGTTATAGAAAGGTAGTTATATAACAATAGGATGAAAAATAGCAACTGTACAAAGGACAATCCGATAAAAAATAATTGTTGTATTTCCATATATATATGACACCAACATACAAGTTTTTCAACCTTTTTTGTAGTCAACTGAACTACTGAAGAGAGACATGATTAAACTTGATAAGAACTTAGGCTTTAAAGGATTTTGAAAAAAATAAAATGGGGAGAAGATGAAAAAAGGAAAAAGAGAACTAAAAGATATCATTACATACTAGTAGTAAATCTGCACTTTTATGTGTTATGTTGATTCTATCTTCATCATCTTGTGACAATATTAGGACAAGAGCCACATGAATATTGTGGACCAAATGGTGAGAGCAAATGCTGCAACCAAATAAGTCCACAAGAATAGGACTGAACACTCTTCTTGTGCCACATCAAATAATTGTGTCATTGTTCCTGCACCAATTTAATCATAGTTATAACCAGTTCATCATTCTCAACAGTTAGGTAGAAAATAAGATAAGACAGCCTATTGTAACAAGTCAAATTATATACAGATCACAAAATCGATTCGGAATTTGAAATTTATAAGTTTTGGTGATCAGTTGTGCAACCAAAAATTTATATAAGGGGACTAAAAAATGACACATTTCCTGAAATTTGAACCTATGACGTAAAATAATTTTTGCATCTTTTTTGTTACTTTACTAAAACTTTTCCTTATACCAAAGGAATTCAATAGCTTATATATAACCAAAAAACTAATTTTTTTTCCTATTTGCACGTAATATTTTTCAAAGAAGAGGATTCAAGCGATGCCCTTTCTTCTAGGTAGCTTCGTCCTTGTTAGTGACCATTCGCTTACCATTGAACGCAAAATGCTTCAACAACATATACATTACTAGATTTTGTTAAACCCGTACCATATATTGTACATCGGCCTCTGACGAATAGTGTTAAAATTGTTTACGTTGTCGGTGTATATAATTGAACTCCGAATCAAAATTAAAAGCATACCGATATTCATGGCGGGCGGCAATGTATATTGTATCATTAGCACAAATTTGTAAAGAGGATCTGCAGCAAGGAACCCTAATTTTCCAGCTGCTTTAAGAACAAGAATACCAACAAGAGGACTGAATATATATCTCACACACACTACTGCTATGATGATCATTGGTTTCACTTTTGCCTTCCTCAGTCCTGTCAAGTTCACAAAGCACAAATTTACTTCACTACATTGTCTCAAAAGAAATTTGACCGCAAAAGAAGAAAAATATGTCTCAAATGAAACGTGTATGAGTTGAGACAAAAGCACAAATTCATAATGCTACAAAAAATTTCCCTTACCAAGAAAAGGTACTAACATTTATACATAAATTTAAATGTATTTAGGGATAATTATAGCCCCACATCCTTGGGTGATCTATTTCACAAAAATAGCTAGCAGATTGTATAGGTTTTATATATTTATACTTAGACAAACATATAATATACATATACTATACATATAATATACATATCAGTGTATACATTTTATATATTTGGGCTGCTGCCGGTAATTAAGTTTGGCCGAAGGAACGTAAATGAAAGAATCCCATAAATTTTGCAGTATAAATGTTTTAGTTTGCATTGTCAGCTTATCTAAAAAGTATAACAAGAAGCTGGACCACTAATCTGAAAATTAAGAAAGGTTAACCTATTGGATCAAGTTAAAATATACTAATAGTGTAAATTATTGTGACACTGACAATTCACTTAAAAGATGGTAACTACATCTACCCTTCTACCAAAAAAAAAAACTCCGTTTAACCGTCCGGAAGAAGTTTGATTAGTGATCTGCAAAATAAGGTAGGTTATCTATGACAACATGTTATACACTGAAATCTAAAAGTTCTTTTAGCATGGATACGAGTTAAATCCCAAATAACTTTTACACATTAATCGTGCAAAAAAAAAATATAGAATTGTCCATAACAAGTTGAATTAGTAATCTGAAAAATAAGAAAAATTACCTACTACAATATGTTAACAATACACTAAAATCTAAATAAGTTTAACTTTTATACACTAACATGCTGTCAACTAAAAAAGCAATTTAGAAGTTGTTAGCCAAAAGTATCATACTTTTTGTTATGCATATAGACAAGAAATGACATCAATCTTTACCTTGTGTGAGGTTTCCCCCTAGTATAAGTGTGATACATGGAATTGTCCCATCCCTGTATTGAGAGGAAGGTGAGATGTCAATTCTTAGAAAATAAGATTTTAATGAAGCGAGTTTGAATATTACTCTCTTTGTTTTATTTTATGTGTCTTAATTTGACTTAATATCAATTTAGTAAAACATGAAAGACTTTAAAATTTTATGATCTTATATTAAATATGTGTATAATATTTACAAAAAATAGGACAGCCCGGTGCACTAAGCTTTCACTTTGCGCGTCTGGGGAAGGGCCGGGCCACACGAGTCTATTATATGCAGTCTTATCCTGCATTTCTGCAAGAGGCTATTTACACGGCTCAAACCTGTGACCTCCTGGTCACATGACAACAACTTTACCAGTTACACCAAGGCTCATCTTCGTGTATAATATTTACAAAGATGTATTTTAAATGTATTTTAAATTTTATAATCTTAAGCATGGACGTTTGAATCAATATAGAACGTGTCATTCTTTTTTAAGAAAAAAGTAATCTAAATAGTCGTCCACCCAATCGCTTAAACTAAAAATAACTGACGAATATGTATATAATCTATATAGAATATGTGTATAATCAGTATATAATCTATGAAAACCGGCTAGGAAAAGTATAAACGCGATCGACTATTTGTGTAAAAACCCCTTTTCTAAACGGACTATACAGGAAAATAAGATCGATGCATAGGTAGATCGAAAAAAGTTAAGTATCAATCTTATTTCAAATGTGACTCATATTATGGCCAGAGTAAAAATATCTTGAATTTTTCAATTTGAATAAAAGAATAGTGGAGATGATACATACCCGAGTAATTTGACAGAGTCTTGGATTACTCTGAGTGGAGCATTGCTACCAATAATCAAGTTTTTCAACCATGTCACTGAACCAAATATAAGTCCTATAATCTGGATATACCAATCAAGGTAATAAAAAGGGTAATTTTTTTTGTTATTCATATCTATGTAGAAAATAAAAAAGAAACATAAAGTGAAAATAAAAAAATTGAACTTACTGCTGCAACTGTTGGAGGTGCCAATAGCTCCTCCACAATTTTGTTCAAAGTCCCTGCTATTTTGCTCCATGATGATACTTCCCCTTTCTTGATTGATGGATGAATAATCTGCAGAATTTAAATCATATATTCGCTGAATTTTACTCACTATAACAATAAAATTATAAATTATTTCCTCACATATTAAGGTAACAAAATTTTACCTGCTACAACACAAAAGTGACAAGCTACTTTTTGTGACCTTAAAGTTACGAAATTTTACCCACTATGATAATAAAGTCATAAAAATTTACTTGGTATAACAGTAAAGTCACTTTAAGAGGTAGATTTTGTTGTTACTGTGGGTAAAATTTAGCAATTGCACTATTATATTGAGTAAAGTTCAATTACTTCAATGTGACAGAAATTACAACTCCCTTTTGTCCCAATTTACGTTTCATGCTTTTATTTTTAATTTGTTGCAAAAAAAAATATCAGACTTCTTTATATAGAAATAATTTAACTTTAAACTTTTCATTTTACCCACAATAAGATGATTAATAGCCACACATATGTATATGACTTGTTTTAAACCATAAGTTTTAAAAATCTTTCTTTCTTTCTTAAACTTCAAGCTCAATCAAAGACTACCACACAAATTGGGATGGAAGGAGCAGGTAAAATTTAGTGTCTTTACCGTTATAGTGGGTAAAAAAAAGCGCAATCCGGTGCACTAAGCTCCCGCAATGCGAGGGTCCGGAAAAGGGCCATTATAGTGGGTAAAATTCAATTATTTCAACGTGACAAAATGATTTTGTGAGTTTAATTATTGTTATAGTGGATAAATTTGATGATATAATGTAAAATTAACACAAAATAAAGAAGGGAACTTTACAGTTTGGTTTTCAGGGTCTTGAATATTGGTAACAGCAAGATCATCATCTTGAAGAAGGTGAGATTTCTCATTTGCATTTAACAAATCATTATTTGGTTTCTTCAATGCATCTTCCTCAGCTGCTTTCATTGCTTTAAATTTCACAGAGGAACTTCTTATTAGGTGGTATGTGTAGGTCCATATGTAGAAACCACCAACCTGTAAAATCAACAAAATTAGTTGTAGCAAATAACGAAACTGTCTTTTGTCGCATTAAAATGACTGAACGTTAGTTCTTCCGGTTCAAAATAAGTGTTCACTTAGCATTTTTTACACCCCTTGAGAAAACAGTAACTTCTAGAAAAAAAAGGTATTTTGATTAAATTATCCTTAATTAATAAGACTCTTGCTTATTTATTGGATTGAATAAATGGGGGCAAATTTGGAAAAAATAAAGTTAATTTCTTGTTGATTTTGTAAGTAAACACTTATGTTGAACCAAACTAAAAAGACTAAGTGGACACTGATTTTGAACCGGATGGAATATCAATTATAACAAAAATTATAAAATGGAGACTATGACTTGACGGGTAAGGCAGAGTTACGAAAAAGGATTCACTAATTGAATTTCCACTCTTAAACTCTAAAGTTCATTCTCAACTGCTAACAATTCTAAATGCCCAAATAAGAAAGAAGACTTCTTCTCACGTTAAAATATCTGAATAATATGTAAATTTCGAAGAAAAATACAATTAATGAAAAGGTCAAATTTTCGGCACCAAGTAATCATTTTTTTAATCTTCTTTTTGTTTCATTAAAATGCTTTTTTAATTGTCTTTTTATTTTATAAAATATGGATAAATCTTTATAGATGAATTCTTTTATTTGTATTTTCTGAGCCAGAAACTTGACTTTTCGATCATTTGTATTCTCTAACCAAACACAAAGTTCAGTTGCATTAATGTGACACAATGCAGTATTGTGCCGATAGTGAATAAAATTCAATTAATAAAAAATAATTTTATAACCTTATTATCATAGTGTACAAAATAAGATGACCATACATAAATGAACTCAAAGATCTATAAGAACTTACAGCCATGGAGAAAGAGGCATAAGAGAGACCAACAGAAGCACAAATTCCATGATCACCAAATGGGCTACCATCCTCCTTGCAAATTGCTGGAATTACTATCAATAGAAGGTTTCCCAAGTTACCTATTTTAAGAAAAATAAATGTCAGATCTGGCAAAATGCAGAGGCGGATCCAAGATTTAGGTTAAATTTATGTCGTTCTTAATACTGAAATGAAATGACTATAATTTTAAAATTATGAATTCAAAAATTTAGTATTTATCAAAATTTAATAATTTTTCATGTCACTAAAATCTGAGTTCACGTGAACCTATGCCTTACTCTCTGTATCTGCCACAAATTGTATCTGAGGTACAAAAAAAATCAAAAAGTTAGTAATAATTGATAGCAATTATGTACCTGCTGAGCATGTAGCAACAATAAGTCCCTCTAGATGTACCTCTGGCTTAAGTATTTTTACAACTATCCATCCAAGAATTCCTCCAACTAGAAAAGTTAGCCCTATATTAATGGGCATAAACCACCTGGGAGATGATAATCAACAAATTTAGCTGTGATTTACGTAAAGTTTAGTAAATAACAACAATTATGCATTAATCTCAAATAAGTAGATGTCGACTGTATCAATCCTTGTTATTCGTACACGTCTACATCCAATATTATAGAATAAATAGTTTCTCTAACACTAGACGTTCTTTGCATTTGCTACCGGCACTTTTCCATAAAACAAAAGTTCATATTCCCTCTCTGTTTCATTTTATATGATACTATTTTTTTTGTTTAATTTGTTCCCAAAAAAAAAAAATACATTTCTATATTAGAACATAATTAAATTTTTTACTTTTCATTTTGTCCTCCATGACAAATGATTTTATAACTAGAAAAACATTATTTTTAAGATTATAAGTTTCAAACATCACTTTTTTTCCTTAACTTTGTATCTGGTGGAATAGGTGCATAAAAAATGAAATAAAGGGAGTATTTGCCAGTACCATGAGATGATGTCGTCCAAGGTAACGGTCTTTGCCAAACTTGCAAACATTAAGGAAGGTGTAAATACCACGAACACAATCTACAACCACAGACATAATAAAATATAAAATTAAGAAATTAAAGATCTCTTTAAAATACTTTAGTATAAATGCATAGACTGTTATTTAAGTAATATTAACATAGATTATTATATAATTAGAAAATAATGAAGAAGTCTTACTTTATTAAGGGACTTTCGGGCATCAGAGTGAAGAAGCTTGAGATAATCAGTGGCCATTAAAGCACCTAAAACACTTATGAGAAGCACTTGTAATATTGGCATAGATGCCACCTCGAATAATGTCCAGAAACCCATCTTTTTTTTTCTTCTTAATTGTCAGAATTAACTATGCCAAATAATTGTCTCTATCGAAAAATATACAGTAGGCTCAAAATTAAAGTCAAAACATCCTGAAAGAACAAAGAAATTAAATTAGGACCAAGAACAAGTGAGTTCATAGAATGGGCATAACACCGTCTCAAAAATAAGGTGATACAAAATTCGAAAATCTTAGAGTTAGTCATTCAAAATAAGTGTAATCTTGTTATATATACACATTCAAATAAAAATGGGCAAGAATGTCCCTGGACTACTGAAAAAATAGCACAATTACGCCCTCTGTTTGATTTTTGACACAAAATACCTTATCATTAGTCAATGAAGCAGATATACCCCTGAACTATTGGAAATAGAGCAATTATGCCTCTGTTAATAAATGAATCTCTTACGCTTAGCCAAGTGGAGCAGATATGCCTCTCTCCATTGACAGATTTCACATCAAATGTAAATTAGTATAAAATTAAATTTGTTTTGTTGAATTGTAAATCCAACATGAAAATAATATTCTTAATAACAACATGACACAATTCGTAAACTAAATCAAAATAATATTTTAAATATCACACAATTATTGAAATAAATCAAAATCAAACAAAAAAATGAAAAATAATGAAAGATTAAGTTGAACTCACAAAATACGCATTTAAATATGAGTCATCTCCTTATGTAAGCATAGGAAGGAACCATGAAGCTACCTTCCCCAGTCAGCACATGATGGGCAAGGGTTCAACTTCACCGTCATGTTTCCACATATCAAACGTTCGTTATTAAAATGCCATTAGTTGAAAATATATTTGAATTTAAAAAGTTAAAAGTTCAAATATAAGGAACTTTCATCCTTGTTTTCACACTACGATTCTGAAATACTGAAACTTTGCTCATGTTTTAAAATAATATGAGAAGTTCGATAGGCCTGACCTTTCCTTATTATAAAAATAAAAAACCAAAAAAGGCCAAACCCTTAGTAATGGTATCTAAATGAAAATTTTTATTAACAAATTTAAGGAGCCGCCTATGTATTCTGCTTTTTCAATATTTCCTCTCCACCTCTGAGCAGGGGTGGAGATCGAATTGATTATCGGGTTCACTCAAACACTATAACTTTTGACTCGAGCTTTATATATATTAAAAGAAACTATCGGACAAATATAAATAACTTTTTCTCCAAATTTAAACTCATAAATTTAGTTTAAATCTTGAATTTGCCGCGATCTTAAAAGTCACATCATAGTTGAAAATAAACGGAGGGTCCGAACATCCCCTTTGTCACAGCAATTTATTCTTTTACTCGCCATATATGCCCGTGTGATGCACGGACCGAACATGTTTATTCACTTTAATTAGCCTGTCTTTAAGGTTTGTATTTTGTAAATAATTTTTAAAAATTTGTCATAGTCATGACAATGAAAGTTGTTCATCAATTTGAAAAAGAAAATTAGTAAGAAGGTGAGGGAAAATTAATATTTTGATTTTAGATTTTTCTTTTAAATTGTTTAATATCTTATATGTATACCGACAAATTGATATCCATCTCAATCAATTAACTGTTCAGATCCAAACATAAGAACCATTGTTGTACATATTGGATTTTTTAAAAGCAAAACTAATAAAATATTTTTATTAAATTAATTTAAAAATATGAGGAAATAAATGTGTCGGATAATTAAAATTAAAGTGCATACGTCTATGGAATAAATATTAAGTATTATGACATATTAGAAATGCGATATATTATATCGTAAATCACCAAATTTTAATTTCAAAATGAAAATATAAAGTAATACATTTTATATATGTAAAGAAACGATAATCAGAGAATGCAAAGGAGAGTAAGATAAGTAAAGTATTGACAATAAAGGAAAACGGGTTTTCCTTCTTTCTTAAAACTTTAAACGTGAAAATTAAGAGGACGAACAATAGCAATGCAAATTTGTACCAAAAGTTATATAAATTGCACACTTTAACTAACTACTTTTTTATCCCACTTAGACATTTGTCATAGTCTCTCTCCAATAGACTATTTTCAAGAATATTTATTAGAAAGGGTTAATTTTATTTTGGTTTTATAACTGAACAAGTAATTTGGACACACACATATTATATTTTTCAAGAACGCGAAAAGTCAAGAGTGAACAAGTAAAAGTGCACGGAGAAAATAAATGTGTCAGAGAATTAAAATTGAAGTGCATACATCTATGAAATAAATATTAAGTATTATGACATATTAGAAATGTCACGTGGGATTAAAAAATAGTTGGGTAAAGTGTACAAGTTATATAGCTTATGGTACAAGCATTCATTGCGTGTACAATTTGTTAAGCTTTTGGTACAAGTTTGGGCAGCTGTGTTCGTACCCCAAGCCACTTATATATATTAGAAATATGGGAAGAAAATAAATATTCAGTAAAAACGTGAAAAGTCAAAAGTGAACAAGTAAAAATGCATGGAGGAAATAAATATGTGTCGGAGAATTAAAATAGAAGTGCACACGTGTATACATGAGAAGAGAATAAATATTCAGTACTATGGCATATATCCACGTGAAATTTATTAATTTTTAAAGAATGTGAAAAGTCAAAAAGTGAACATATTAAAGTGCACGGACGAAATAAATTTGTGTAGGAGAATTAAAATTGAACTGCATATGTCTATACATGAGAAGAGAATAAATATTCAGCTCGAATACGAAAAGTCAAAAGTGAACAAGTAAAAGTGCACGGAGGAAATAAATGTGTCGGAGAATTAAATTTGAAGTGCATACGTCATACATGAGAAGGGAATAAATATTAAATCTTATGACATATGTCTACATGGGATATAAAAATAGTTGGATAAAGTGTACAAGTTATATAGCTCATGGTACAAGCATTCATTGCGTGTACAATTTGTGAAGCTCATTGTACAAGTGGGGGTAGCTGTGTTTGTACCCCCACCGCACTTATATATAATGAAAATTATATAACTCATAATACAAGCATTCATTGTGTACAATTTGTGAAGCTCATTGTACAAGTGAGCTACATTGGACAAGTGACGGTAGCTGTGTTGGTACCCCTCGGCACTTATATATAATGAAAATTATTGCCAAGTCATGATAAAAGTACAGTACATGCCTTAAAAGTTCGTATACAAATCACCACTCTTTCAGAGATTTTAATAAATTCAGATAATTTTGCGCTGTTAGAGCAGTAAAAGGCACAGTCACATCCATGGCCCCAGAAACCTCCAGAAACAAAGGAATCAAAAGCAACTATCAACCGACAATAAGAAAAATACTCAATTGTTGATTATGACCTTTTAATGTTATTTAAAAACTATTTAATTTAAAAAAATTCATTTTATCAATAACATACTTTATAATCACAAAAAAAGTTTATAATAATGTTATTAAGACTACAAGATTCAAAAAATTTAAAAATTTTGTGTCCAAAGCTATGTATAAATTGAAACAACAGGAATAATATATATCCCGCGGCGAGACTAGGAAGAAGGAAGACGGTTCAATTGAATTCCCTTTGTCAAAAAACTATATAGTACAAATATATAGAGTAAAATTAAAAGCTTCTAAATATATACAAACTATTGAATCCCCTTGATTTTGAATAATGGGGGTCCAAAAGTTCTTTTAATCACAAGTTCAATTTTCAACTGTAACATTCTAGTAGCTTTTTGAATCTCCTTATATAAATTTCTGCTCCCACTATCATTGTTGTATATAGTTAACCAGAGAGGCTGAGAAGCTAAGAAGTTTAGATGAACTCGTACGTCTTGTTTGCTTTGGTAATAGTTATCGTTTTCGCTTTGGTGATACCCATTAGTTATTACTAATACTATAACTCTGTAGAGGTCGATTCATGATTTGAACTTTTATAGATCCTAAACTCTAGGATGACGACTTCAAATACTAATATAATTGAATCTTAAACTTAATTCTGAAACATGTTTATTAAATTTTTTAACACATATACATAATGTGGATCAAAACTATTAAATTCTACCGAATTCATATGCCGAAAGCTACCTCCGCCCTGACTATAAGTCCCCCCACACCCCTCCGCCCTTCCAACCAACAAAAACTCAAAAAAGCCACCCAAATTCCAAGAGAATTAAAGGGAAAACTTGAAGAAGAAATGAATTTTATGATGTTGACAGTTGACAGCTCCACATGGATGGTCCCTAATCCTAGAGGATTCTTAACTTTTCAAGAAGTTAATTAATTATGTGATCAGAATAAAACAAAGTGAACTAAACTCAACCTTTATAAAGCAAGATGCCCTTAATTTACTATTACTAGTATTTATTAAAATAATCTTCTTGATGTGTGGCCAACGTAAACAAGTTAATCTTAAAGAAAACACTAGACGCATAAAAGAGAAACATATACGTACGTTGTCTATTGTCAACTCATATTCATGTGCAAGAGCACTCATAAAACAAGAGCAAAAACTCCAATAACGATTGAAGGTATTTCAGTAACTCTATAAAACTAAGCACAGGCCCAGCCAAAATTTAAAGTTGTAGGGATTCATAATTTTGCATTGAACTCATAGTTCCTCTTAATTTTTGAGTTCACAATTAAGTATCTATACGTACGTTTTGTTGCTCGAACTATCCAAAAATGTTACTTCCACCGTGTCGGATTTTTAAAAAATGCACTATTTTTGAACAATCTGACTCACACTATCGACATTTTTGGAGTCTGAGCAACATAATTTATACGTATTTAATAAAAAAATTAATACAAATATAGAATCTAAATAAAACCTACTGAATTTGAATAAACAATAAGTAATACTCCGCCCCTGAAGCTAAAGTAGAACTTAAGTTACACACATTGTTACCATAAGATTAATCACATTATAAGTGAATCTTAGCTTGTGATAACATTAGTTACTATCATTTTTCGGGTTCTATTAATATTTATTATGATATTTACCTATAATTCCTTCATTTAAGATCTGATCTTATAAATACTTTATATTATCGGAGCTTAAGGATGTATAAAGTTTAATTTTCTCACGTTTGGTTGGTCAAAATATTTTATCATTCAAGGGACAACAAGTTCCATAAATGACAGTACATCCTCATTATCTCCTCTCCACTTGCCAACACATGTACCCCTCCCGCACCCGACCTCCCTCACCACCTCCACCACGCCACTCCCTAACCCCATCCCACCCAAACAATTCTATATTCGTGTTAAGAAATTCATCATCAATATGTATCAATTAGTTATCCTGATCTCAATCGTTATCATATCCTAGAATTCAGAACCTATAAACTTAAAATCTTGGATCGACCGAAGAAAACTCAAACAAAAAGCGTGAATATATAGGTCCAATGCAACAGAATTCTTCTATAATATAATATACTAATTCACTATCAACAACCCAGAAAACACCGAAATGTAGAAGAAAGAAAAAAGTGGAAAACACAGAGGCATTATCAAGAGAATATGTACGTGTGAAAATAGAAAAAAAGTGGTGAAGGAGCAAACCTGGAATTTAAATGTTGATGAGAAACTGAAAACTAGAGAATAATAGTATCCCACTGAGGAGATAAACAATTAAACAGAGTCCTTGTGGAAGAAAAGAAACTCTCAATGAAACAATGGCAGTACTGAACAACTATATAGTTAGCTTGCCGACTTTATGTATATGTGGTGTTTGTGCCCTGACTTATTACGCTGTACTTGTTGGATAATGTAACAGAAACACTACGTAATACTATAGGTTTCTTTTTTTTTTTCCTTTTTCTTTTTTTTTTTTTTTTTAATTTTTTTTTTTTTAGGGGATAAAGCATTTAGGAGTGATTATTAAATAAAGACAACTCTAATTTTGGGGTTTGATTCGAGACTTCTGATTACTGATGAAGATGTAGCTCATCATAACTAATTGCGGAGCTAAAAATTTCACCAACGCATTAAAAATATAAAAAAAAAAAAATAAACAACAACAATAGTATAGCAACATAATTCACAAATGGGATCTAAAGAGGTGGTGTATACACAGAACTTAATCCTGTCTTGTGAAATGGAGAAACTGTTTTTTATAGACTTTTGTCTCAAGTAAAGTATTTCAATAAAAAAAAAGTAAATAAATGAAAAAATTAATTAAGAGAATTAAACAGTTATAATATATATTTTAAAAATAATTTTTTCTTATACATACATTTGTTACTTTTTGGGAAAAGAGATTCGGATGAACCTTGCGCCCTTAATTAGCTTGTTTATATGTGTCGTTTAATTGTTGTATAATATAAAAATGAGAGAAACAAACTTAACTTAGAACTTTGTTTCTGCAAAAGTAATGATGGACGACATATGGGCTATAAAGGAAGTATGGATCATCTTTGTCAATATACCATCAAAGAATGTCTAAAGCAAATGGGTTATGGAGATCAAATTGCTTGGTCAAATCTTGAATCCAAACTTCAAGCTAAATTTGGAAGCTAAAGAGCTACTTGACTCTCTTCCACAAAGGCAAATCATAGCATTCGTCTCAAAGTTAAGTCTAACACTAACCAGCCTATTAGTCTACCAAGAGAATTACCAAGGAACTAAAGAAGCATCAGGACCAGCCAACTTCACAAATTTGAACGCCAACTCATCTGAAGCTTGTTCAAGTGCCGTGCATCATTTCTTGTCCACAACATCCACATGTGCTCTATGTCTTCTTCTCAAAAGAAGAGCTACCTGTCAACCAAAAGTCAAATCTGTAGGTGTCATTTCCTTTTCCTGTTCTTTTATTTTTGGTTCCAGAAAGGTGTCATTTCCGCTCTAAAATGTAGTAAAGATTACTGGCACTATCTTAACATGGATAAGAAAAGGACCATATTTTAATTTCACTGTCATAATCACAACTCATCTATAAATCTCTGTTTCATGGATTGGCCTGCAATCCCATTGTAAGATAAATGGACCAGAAATGATGGTACTCTTTGAAGAGGAGAAAAGAAAGGTTCCCAAAATTGTCCTTCGAAGCATCATATACATATCTTCGTTTTGAAAGGGATGGAGGGTTTAGAAACTCATCCAAGAAAGCATTCAATATATTTTATCAGCAATTTATGAAGCATGCCTGCATCAACCAAGTCCTAATACAACAGTTGCTAGACCATGAAACATCATACTCAATAGCTTAGTTTATAGAACAAGAATGAGTAAAATGTCGGTCTAAGCCTAAGACACATAAATTAATTGTAAATATTGCTATACAAAACATCATGATTGTGAGAAAGTTTTTATTAAAGCTAAATATAAGTGACAAGATATTCTTTCTCTAGGAAAGAAAATGGCGGATTAATTCCGTTTGGCTGGATAATATATGCAATATAAATGCAAGAAGTTCACGAATAAGATAAAAAACAAAACCGAGTTTTATAAGGCCCAAAAAATAAGTAGATGATTGCCGAGGAATTATTGCTTATGAAATTGACTTTATAAACTATTTTTTTTTAAGCCCATCCTTGTGCTCTAAGTTCAAGTGGACACATAAATTAATTGTAAATATTGCTTACTTCTTCCACAAAAGAGTTTAAATAACGAATTAAATTAACTTCTATGATTGTACAACGAGAAATTTTTTTATTCGATGTCTAAATATAAGTGCCAAGATATTCTTTCTCTAGGAAAGACAATATGGCGGATTGTTCATATTTATCGTTCTATCGCGTGGATAATATATGCAATATAAATGCAAGAAGTTCATTTTTAGTTAAATAAATGATGATAAAAACAAACGCGAGTTAGTAATTAGGCATTTCAAAGCTTATATTTATGAAGTAATATATGATTGCCGTTTTTTTTTAGGAATTATATGATTGTGTTAAAACATTATATATAAATTTATATTTTTACAACAAAGAGATTATTAACAATTTTCTTTTTCCCATCTTGTGTCTGTCCACAAAGCAAATGGATTTTTTGTAATGACATCAATTATTATGTTCACCTTCTTCCACAAAAGAGCTCCAAGTTTGTTATATTTTCATTTAATTTTTTTATTTTCTTCTTTTAATTTTTCTTCTATCACCTAAAACATCACTATGCTCAAAAGAAAATGTTCTCTTTTTCAATCTCAAAAGCTCTAAAATACAGAAAGCTGGCTTTTAAATGTTCATCCTAATCTGTTTCTTAACTCTTTTGACTTCAAAATTATAATTTAGTAAGTAGTTACTATTCAGTAAGTAGTGAGACAGAAAAATATAACAATAATTGTTACAAAAAAAAGGATACATTTCGGCTTAAAGTACCTCATAATGGTCAAGCAGTCGTGATCTTTTCAGCTTAAGTGCGGGAATAACTAAATCTATTGCCATGTTAGGAGGATTTGGCTCCATAGGAACTGTGTGTCACATTTTAAAACCCAAAGCTATGCAATTATTTTTTCAGATTAGAAAAAGAACTGAGCAGAAACATAGAATGCAGGAAATTGAAATTGGTAATATTCATACTTGATTTTTTGGGCAGTGTTGTTGAGTCCATCCAAAATGTAATTACTCGCCTTCATCTTCTTGCATAAAGAAGATGTCTCCAGCTTCTTGATTACTTTAGGCCCAATCCTCAGTTCTTCTACAACTACCAACGCCAGCTAGTAGGATTTCAAGAAGCTACTATAAGTTCGCTCAATTTTTTCAATCCCTCATCCACCTTTCTTTCCTGTTGCAGCAGAAGCTACTAAAATAACAGGGCAGAAAGGAAACCATCAAAGGACAAAATATGTCAGTAACAATCCAAAGAATAGGCACCAAAAGAAAATGAAATTAAAGAACTTCATTAAAGAATATACAAAATCAGGTAAAAATGAAATAAAAGGACAAATGAAATTAGTTGATTTAAACGCACAGACACGAATAATCTCATAGTTACTATAAAGATCTCATAAAACAGAATGCTTTAAATAAAAGACCATGTTCCATCCCCACTCTATAAACCTTGATGTCAGAGCAGAAAATTTAAATTAGCTCAAAAAGTAATTTTTTGGTTACAAGACCCTTCTATTAACATGTAGCAGCTTAGATGGGACAGCACATCA
Source organism: Lycium ferocissimum (assembly GCF_029784015.1). Taxonomy (NCBI): domain Eukaryota; kingdom Viridiplantae; phylum Streptophyta; class Magnoliopsida; order Solanales; family Solanaceae; genus Lycium; species Lycium ferocissimum. The sequence goes on along the minus strand of NW_026714043.1, from coordinate 40,065 downwards.
ACTTTTTACCTCGCAAATAGAATCTGTAAAGATTTAAGAACCCCTTTCACCGGAATATTTCGCTTAGTTTAGCGGCAAAAAGTAAATCACTTTCTAAAAGCGACTAGTGCTTAGCATGGGCCCAATTACAGTAATCTGCAAGGGAAAAACTAAACTAATTCTCTTTCTTGATATCAAAATCAACAGATTTTAAACTTTGTCAAAGTGAACACTTTGGACCTCTCCACCCACATGTCGAACCAAAATTTCAAATTTGTTAATGCTTTAAATAAAGATGAGCTCAGAATGCACATGGAATTTAATCCAGCTAGCATCTGTCTTCCAAATTCTTCATCTGACATCCAAGCTTGCTTCTCTGTTTCTACAACGTACAATTTCAGGAAAACGCAACGCAAAGGAATAATTACAGAGGGGGGTCTAGCTAAAGTCAATTACCTCTCACAAAGTGTTGCATTGGATGCTTAAGAAAACCCGGAGCTCCTTGTTCATAAACTTCCAATACATCTTCAAAGCTGTAGAATCAATTGAATGAGGTTTCCTCAAGCAGCAAGTTAAGGAGCAAAGAGTTGTGCAATGTCTTTCTGCTCATTACTAATGCATCTATCAGGCCTAAGGGCGAAGTTTTTCCATCCCCTGGAACTTAAATTGCCGCTTGCTATTTGTGGTAGCCGGCTTTTAATTGTAAAACAAAACAAATTGGCGTTTGCAAGCTGTAAAAATAGCACTAATGCTTATTGAAAACCTAACTCCGTGTATGATAGTGGTCTTTTAGTTCTTTCCCTTTGTGGATAAGGATATTGAAAATTCATACAAACTTATCCCTTTCGTCGAGCTTTCTAGTTCCATTTCCTCTCGAGACTCCAATTAAACAACTCTTCTTCTCTATACCAGCGAGCTTAATGAATGGTAGCTCTAATATCTATCCTACAATGAAAGAGCCAAAAGGATTAGGGAAGTATGGAGAAAGAATGAGGCAGAGAGAAAGAAGAAGAATGAGGTAGAGGGAAAGACGATTTAATCAGGTAACAGCTACCTTATGGTAAAAGGAGGAAAAGAGTCTTACAATTACTATCAACAATAGTTATATGATGGAAAAGTTTCAGTACGATCATTCTAGGATGAAGTCAACTTTCAGTTATTTCCACTTCATCTTTTTGTTCAAAATAAAGCTTACTCAAAGTTTGTGTGTTTAATTGGATAGGATGTACTCCTTAGTGCTTGAGATTTAAGAAATATTTGCACTCTTCAAAAATAAATGGCTGAGGTGCTAAAATAATCACACAACAATTTACATACATATGATCGAAATCCATTATATCCTATGAATTTAATGAATACACTTGACTGTTAGTCTATCATGTTAACCAATACTATTGCTGGCCATCTGCCTCGCCGAGCTTCATATCTCGTAATTTCTATGATATAAACACAATTAAACAAAAATAAGCTTACCAACAGAGTTAAGTGTTCGACGAATCAAGTAGAAAAGGCATACCCGCAAAGTCCAAAAAGAAAAAACCTTCAAAACATGAGTTATAGAAACATACGAATCCATAAAATATTGAAAGATCAACAGATAGCTCTAGTTTGGCGCAATCCAATCAATTCACGTAAAGGTGAAAGAAATTATCTCCTCAACTTTATTCCAAGATAAGAAAAATCCAAACTTCTCACAATCCGTAACATTAGACCACTGTTGTAGAGTTCAATTAAAGAAAGTGGCATCGTATCTCTTCGCATAATGGCTTCTACCAGTCAAAACCAATCATTTAGGCCACATGGACTTACATTACCATGAACTCATACAAAAAAAATCCTACTTGAACCTATGTGAATCCTCTTTTTGTTTGATTAATTGTCAAGTAATGCCATAAATCACTACATTACCTGGAAGGGATATCTTCGACAACATTTCCATTGTTAGATACAATCTAACAACCAAAAGTTCCTCAGGACGTGGCTTTGATTAAAGACAGCAAATTCGAGAGATAATTGATCCGACTTTTGCCAAAAGAGTACTCGTTTCTTACCAGCCTTAAAACTCTATGTTTAATATCTTTGATTCTTTACTTAACCAGTTTTATATAGTGCCAGTGGCTTTGCTGATCATTTAACAAACATCCACTCACACCAACCTAAGTTTCATATACTTCCAAACATTTTAAATCAAGAAGTGAACAAAAGGAGCGGAACACAAGCATACCAAGACTACAAATGCTAAGAAATCAAGAATCAAAGTCATATAAAAAATGAAGAATAGCTAAAAATTGATGAGCTTCTATACAACTCGCAAGTTTTGCATGTTAATAATTGGATCAAAGATAGAATAATTGGATAGTTGATGTGAAAAAAAGGATTGCACAGAATGTACAAATACGATTATAGTCCTCTCGCTCCCTCCCTCTAAAATGAATAGCTCAGTCAGTTTAAATGCATTAAAATTACTAATCAAGACTCGTAGAGTAGCTAGTCTTAGCCTATCGCATTACAACAGGAATATAAATGTAAAGAGTATAGACAAACGGCGAGAAGCAAGAGGATTGAAACAATGGGCGTACGGTAACTTTCAAAAAAAGAGATTCAATTTTTCTCCTTCACAGTAACTTTCAAAAAAGCAGTAGATTCAAATTTAGCATGCTGAAAAATACTCCCGCAATGTTATCATATGAGATATCAATACTTAGGTTGCTCCCACAACTTACAGTAAACATGTTGCTTCAAAGAAAGAAGGAATGTAAAATATGTCCACTAATTCCTGAGGATGTTCGCCTTATGCTTAGAGCACTTGGTTTTGGTAATAATGTTCATATTTATATAACATCAGGGGAAATCTTTGGGTTAAGAAGATGTTGGCTCCTCTCAAGGCTGGCTTTCCAAATTTTGGTGCCAAAGAGCAAGGATGAAGTGGCACCAATGTCTTCCTTTTCTTCAAAAATGGATGCTTTAGATTTCATTGTAATTGTGATTAGATAAATGTTTCTTTTATCAAATAATAGCGGCAATAAGGCAAGAATGAAATTCCGGATGAAGGTATTCTCTAGCTGTTAAAATGTACAAATAGGTTTTATGGGAAAAGTTTGCTCCGCATGTGCAAACATATCATATAGGTTTTATGGGAGACCTAATGGAGGTAAAGCTTGGCAGGGATGAGTTTCATGAAAATCCATCAACATGCATTTTGTGAAAGTTCTAATGCCAAGGCTAGAGAAGATATAGCTCATTCCTAAAAATCTTGCCGTGAACTTTGAAAAGAGTATTGATTCTGCTAATGATGGTGCTAGGAGATTAAGAAGGTCTAGCTTATCAGAAACTTTGAACAATTAGTTCATTTTGACTACCGGTTTCAACTGATTAATACCAACATAATCTGTAGGGTAGAAAGTTATAAATAAATATCCTAGCAGCTTCAAATGAAGTAAAAACTTTGTGACTCCTCATCAGCTTCAAGCTCAAATAATTCAGATAAATTTCTTGACATCCATTTCTTTAAGAAAAGCTTACATGTTCTACTACAATTCATAAATTGGAGAACTCAAATAAGGTAATAGTTCTTGGTAGTAAAAATACCAGTAGCAGTTTAAAGATGATTCGCTTTAAAATCGTGCCACATTGCCTAATTTGACAAACAGACTTTTATCTTTTAATTTTTATTCAGTCTTAAGAATCTAGCTATCAGAACTACCATCACTCTTAGAGACTCAAGCGTTCCATTTTGAAATTTGAAGTAAAGAAAAACTTTGAACCATCAATGAATCAAGCCAAAGTATTTGCTAAATCAGTAGAGAAGAATAACCTTACTTATTCTTGGTAATCACAATTTTAAGCCATCCATTGACTTCAAAAATCCAGTAACAAAGTGAACAGCGCTTCCAGGTAGAACCTACAGAATTGTAAGGAAAAAGGACAGTCAGCCACTATATTATTTGCTCGTTCAAATTGTTAAGATCACAGTTACTATACAACAGATAGATAGAGGAAGAACGTAAACTCTCCAGGATGCAAATGGTAATTAATTTATCAAGGTAAACGATTGAAATAAATGTGAAAACATAGCACTTAGATGCTAAAAGCTAACTAACTAAATTGTGCCATTACTAATTTATCGTATTCATTTCATCCAAAGTTATCCATCTTTAGGGACTCTCGATTGTTTTGCATGAAAATATAGTAAGGCAATAGTAAGGGTTTAAGAGAAATGTATGATAAATTGAGTTTCTTCTTCCCTACTTGTTAAGTGGAGATAATTATATGTTTGTATTAAGTTCTAGAAAACACTTTGAAGGTATGCATTTTTTTTTTTTTTACTTTCGATTCCAAAGAGGGAGATTTCTATCGACATTCGAGTTACAATTGCCAAGTACTATTTTCAACTCATATAAAGGGAAATCGAAGTCTATATAAGATTGATATAAGTTTTTTAAAACCATTATAGAGTGATAAACTAAAAAACAATATGCATAGGAAACACAGAACAACAAAGGGCAAGAAGAATGGATAAGAAATCAGGTATCCATTTTGTAAATGGCAAAAACAAAATAGAAGTTATTTTATGTGCAAAACTGGAACTATGATTAAGTAGTAAAATGTACAAGTGCTTTTCAATACTTCTTTCAGATGCTATGAGGAATCTTTTTACTGGTGCAAATCTGGAAGTATACAAATTTACCCATGCACCAATGAACATTACTCCTTATCAAAATCCTTTTTGGTGAGCATATAAAAAGATTCAATTTCTTTGGAGGTGCTAAGAGTAATCCTTTCTTGGTTTAAGTGTGGAAGAATACAAATTACCCATGTGGCCAGAGTAACCTAAAACTTCAAAAACTCGAAATGGTCCAACAGGATTCAAAAAAACAAGATCAAAATAAGTACAAGAATCAAAAGGGATTTAGCTAGAATCACTGAAAATGAAAATTGTATCATCATTTCTCCAAAAAAACTACCAATTACAGTTAACTCGCAAAAGATCCTATGAGAAATTTAATATGCCAGGTACACCTTCAAATATAGAAAAGGGTAAAGAAAAAACATAGAAAAGAGAAGTGCTAGATTGAAGATTCAACTATTAGAAGATGCTAACAATGGCAGCAAACATTTCTATGAATATGAAGATTCAACTATTAGAAGATGCTATAAGTTAAAAAAAAAAAAAAAAAAACTCACTGGTGTGATTCTTGAGGTATACAAATTCACATGCACCCAATTTACTGGAAGAATTTAACTCTTCTATTTTTGATGAATATGAAAGACTCTTTTTGTTTTGTAGATAATATACTTTTTACCTGTGCAAGTGTAAAGGTGTATAAATTCACCCATACACCCAATTTACATGAAGAATTTAACTCCTTAATTGAATAAAAAATAATTAGAAGAAGAAGAAGAAGAAAACAAATATATACCCATCAAACTTTCCAATGTCAACAAGCTGATACAACATAGCTCAAATTACACAGAGATTTAGAAAGAAAAAAAAATGAAGATGAAGACAAGTGGAAGAATTTTGGGCAAATATTAAGAGAAAAGCATCTTGAAATTGTAAAAGCAAGCTGCGGAGGGAATCGAAGGGGAGTAGTATGTGAAAATCTGAAGAACTACCTGAATTTTAACATTGATATTAGAAAGTCTAAAGAGATTTGGGCAAAAATTAAAAGGAAAGCAGACTTGAAATTGTTCACCCACCAAAGCTATCCGCCGAAGGGATCATTCCAGAAAAGAAGTAAGCTAGATAGTCGACAAGTATTATACCAAGTCTAATCTCCGCTGATACATAAGTTTCAGTTGACAATAGCCATGTCTGAGCTTCAAATCTCTGGCTCTGAAATGAAAGTTTAATTAAATTATTACAACACAAACCTCAAACCTTAAGTTAAAATCTCAAAATCAAAATTAACACAAATTACCTCATGCAACACTTCCCGGATGCAAAGAAGTAACATCAAAAAAACAATAATACAGAGAAGAAGGAGAAGAAAGAAAATCAAAGAAAGGAATAATGGAGAAGAAGGAAGTGAGAGAGAGTAAGCGGGACACCTGTTTTGCATTTGAAGATGGACGGACAGGTGTGTCTCTTTGAAGCTTGTAATTACTGATTTACCCTTCGTCGTTCATACGATATTATCTTTTTACTCTTTTATTATATTTTATTATATTACATATTTTTAATCCTTTGATCTAACTCTTTGTTTTCACTGGGACTCTTATTATATAGTTAAGGCTTACGCCCGTGCTTCGGGGCTTACGCCTCGCTGAGGTAGACGTAAAATGCCTCGCCTTACGCCCCGGCCTTTTAAAACACTGGTATTTCTTAGGTTTCTTTAATGCGAAGCTAACCTTCAAGGGTAGAGTAACTTGAAGATTTGGAGAAAAATCGATTCAACTTAAAAATCAAACAATTTTTTTTTTTAGATTTAGATTAGTTTTTATTTAAACATTAAAAAATTAATTATATTTAGTTTGATTTGACTTAATTAAAAATAACCTGAAGAAAAATCGAACTAAATCAATAACAATATTTTATAAATAATTTTAAGCATTTTGTATACTTTTGTTAAAATTTTGTTTTATCATTAGTTTTATCTTTAATAGGCAAAATATTTGCATTTGTAGTCAATTATCACCTTGCCGTTCAAGTAATATTTAGTGTTTTAAATTTATTAAATGGTACTCCCTCCGGTTTATAATAAGTGTCTACTTAGGGTGTGTTCGCTATGGAGGAAAATGTCTTTCACGAAAAATGTGTTCTTGAAAAATAAGTGAATTTCTACTTATTTTCTCATGTTCGGTTGGGTAGTGAAAAATAGATGAATTTCTTACTTATTTTCTTATGTTCGGTTGGTTAGTAGAATATATTTTTTGGAAAATACCCACCCAAGCCCCACACATGACCCACCCACCCCTACCCAACCCCACAACCACCCACTCCACTTTCCCCCACCCCCACCCCACACCAAATTTAACAATGCAAACTTCCTATTTTTTATAAAAGTAAAATAAAATATATGAAGTAGAAAATTCGTGAGGAGGTAGGGGTAGCGCGCGGGGTGCGGGTGAGGGAAGCGTGGTGTAGAAAACCAAAAAAAAAAAAATAATAATAAAATTCAAAACTTAGTTTTTAAAAAAAGAATAAATTTTTGGGAGGGAGGGATGTAGAAAACCAAAAAAAAAAGTTTCAATTTTTTTAAACAAATTAATTAATTTTTTTGGAGGGGTGGGTGGTGTAAAAAACTCAAAAAAAAACTTTTTTATTAAGAAATTAAAATTTTTTGGAGTGGTTTGGGGTGGGGCGGGGGGGGGGGTCGCAGTCGGGGGATGGTGTAGAAATACCCAAAAAAAAAAAAAAAAAAAAAAAAAATTGGAGGCGGGTCGGGGGCTGGAGGGTGAGTTGGATGGTGTGAGGGGGGGGGGGGTGGATGGGTGGGGTGGTGGGAGTGGTTGGGGTTTGGGGTTTGGGTGGTGGTGGGGTGGTTGGTGGAATCACACTTGTGGGACTTGTTTCACTCTTTCGTTAAGTCGATTTTTAAGCAATTTGTTTTACTAAAGAAAATATTTTCCACAATTTTTTGCCAAACGAACATGAGAAAATTGGAAAACATTTTCCATACCGAACACACCCATAGTCTTTATACATAATCAAGAAGGAATTAACTTTAATTTTCAAATTTGCCCTTATTAAGTACTAAGGCCTCATTTGTTTACATTAAGATTAAGACGTCTGAATCTGAATATTAAGATGTGCATTAAGATCTAGATGTCTGAATCTGAATGCACATCTGAATATTAAGATTTTGTCTCTAGATACGAATCTTTGAACAATTCCTACATTTTGTTTTAATATACCGAATGTGCATATGGAATTAACCAATATGTCAATGAAATATTATAAAAATCTTATTTAAATAAAATAAATTTATTTTTTGATAGAAAAAAGTATTTCGAATATTTATATTTGATAAATAATTTGAACTATCTAAAATGCAAATAAAAGTTACTCCATATATCAATAATAAATTATGTAACAAGGTAACACTAAATTTTTTAAGAATTTGTGCTTATTATTAAAATGGTAAACCTTTCTCTATCAACTGAAAGTGATAGAGAGCTATTATGGCTGAATCCCACAACATATTTTCTAGCAAGAAACTTTATTAAAATAAGATAAAAGGGGTAAACTTTTCGATACTTGACACAATTTCTGAATGTTCTCTGTTGTTTCTTGAAGCTTGTATTAAGTTCCAATTTTGATTAGAGGGTTATGTAGTATTCAAGTTTTTTTTTTTTTTTTTTTTTTTTTTTTTTTTAATTCGTTGTTATTGTCTTATAGAATCACTGTGATTTTTCAAAGATTGAGAAGTGGAGGTAGGGATTTTATTGAGAAGATGGATTCACTCATGTTTAATTTTTCTGGTGCAGATTAGAGCACGAACTGGGTAGATATACATGAGATTTCAAATAAAGTTTTTAAGAGACTCCAAAAAACTTCAAAAAAATGATTTTGCTATTATAGTTAATTAGTTAGTTTTTGCGCTTTCAAGGGTTCTTGGTAAACATCAATGCACCCAAGATTTTACGATATCAGAAATACTAGACTAAATTATGAAAACTTAGCAGTTCAAGAGGTTAAAAATTGGTATCTGGTTGAGAAAGGATAGCTAGAGGCATGAGAAGAGAAGTCTTGGAAGATTTTATGAAATAAGAGTATTATTTAAATGAGTACGAATGGTGTTAAGATTGTTATAGATCGATTCATAGGACCTATTCGAGAGGTTCATAAAAAACAAACAATGAGCTTAATGGGTGAATACGAATGACTAAGATTCCCTTAAAAATAAATACGGCTTAATGATTTGAACGAATGGTTAAGATTCGACATAAGCCGTCTTAATGTGCAAACAAATGAGGCCTAAGTGACCAGATCTAATGTGTCAACTTAATAGTAGTATGCAAATTTTGAATTACGGGTAGTTTGGGTAAAACAACTTTTCTTTTGTAGGAGTTAGTATTTTCTTAAAGAGTGTGTTAAAGAGTAAGTGAACACTTATTTTGAACTCTTTTGAACCTGAGGGAGTAATCAATATTGACAAACTTCAAACAAAAACGTGTTTTCTGCTTCCCGTTCTACATATATTTGGTGGATATGTATATTTCATGACGAATAAGATCCCTTTAAGATAAAATGCATATGTGATGTGTACTTTGAACTGATGCTTATTCTGGTGGATCTTTCCTTTTTTTAACAATCACAATCAATTGAGTATCTAGGTCCTCAATTCATGATTTGGATAATTGTTGTATGTTCCCTCTAAAATTGTTGTGCCTATAGTTTTTGAAGTGCAGTACTTTTATTTGGAACTGACGGCAGTTTTGCTGGCTCGTCGAATCAATTTGTTATTTCGATATGTTATGCTTTTGATCATGTCAAACCAAATTTCAGACATGAGTTTCAAAATTTTAGCTTGTGCCAAGGTTAAACTTCAGATAAAATGTACTGGCCTTGACAAGTTTTTCATATTTTGTACACTTAAGCTATTTTTTATTTTTATTTTTGCTCGAAGAGCTTCCCTTTGATCCATTACTAAGTCAAGCTTTCATATCTTCGAGTCACTTCTGATTTTGCAAGAAATATTAGGTACGTAAATTTTACAAATAATAATATATAGAAATTTCTCATTTTTATTTTAGTTTACTGACCGATCGATACACCTTTTGTATTTTACAAAGCGAAACACTTAACAAAACCCCTACATAATGCAAAAGCTTACACAATTCCCATATAATTGTGTAGGATTCACGTCATATATGAGTGTACCCCGTCAAATCCTATATAATTTTTATAAGACATTAAGTTGGCAAAAATTAAGATCAAAACTTAGGTGTCATGACTATTATGTAAATATAAATATATCAGCTCCATGTTACGTACGATCATTACAATGGGGAATATTATGTCTATCTATGTTGTTTCATTTGAAAAGATATAAAGTTACTCTTTTTTTTTCTTTTTCTTTTTTCTAATAACACTACTTTTTGTTGTATAATACATGATGCACGAAATAGCATCGCATTTACCATGTTATACGTGATATTGCAGCTCATGTGTTTTAGCTTTATAATCCATGATGACGAAAGATAAAACATTGCAACTCATTTACTACAAAAAGAAAAGAAAAATAGAATTGCCACTCCATATATTGCTAAAAGTAGATCGGGATTTTTCTGATAAAGCATGAAGATTCCTCAAAAAAAATAAGCAAATTTATCTTTTCTTTGTCATTTACTACAAAAAGAAAAAAAAAAAGAATTGTCACTCCATATATTGAATACAAAGAACAAAATTCATTTCGACCAATCATTTGGTGGCACTTGGCGTGGCTGGTCCGTAGCTAACATGATTTTTTTGATAATCTGTCATTACTCCGTTGTTAAACAGGATCAGCAACGAACTTTTATAAATTAGACACAGAAACGGACACTAAACCGTCACTAATCTACCCATAATACCTTTTTTGTTTTTGGCATCAGTATAATACATCCATCTTCGACATAATTTGCACCACACATTTTACTAAAACATTACATAAACTCACTACCACATGCGGAAACCTTACTCAAGTCACGGGAATAATACAAAAAAAAAAAAAAAATACTGATATAAGCCTTAATACATAGTCAGTCCCTTAAATTTATCAGGATATTTTATTAAGATACTCGAACTAAATCATGTTCCAATTGAACACCTCAATTCCTAATGAAATGTTTCAATTAGACATCTTCGATTCAAATTTTGAAAAAAAATGTGTGTTTTTATTCGTCTATAAGGTAGTTAATTAAGTTAATCACATAAAATATGTCATTTCTTTTAATTATACGGATCATCCTACTCTCCCCAAACCCCACTTGTGGGACTACACTGGGTATGTTGTTGTTGTTGAATAAAAAATATCTAATTGGAACTCTTTATTATGAGTTGAGGTGTTCAATTGAAACAAGATTTAGTTTGATTGTCTAATTAAACGAACGAAAAATTAATTAAGTTAATCACGTAAAATATGTCATTTCTTTTAATTATACGCATCATCCAACCCTCCCCACACTCACTTGTGGGAGTACACTGGGCATCTTGTTGTTGAATCAAAAATATCTAATTGGAACACTTTATAATGAGTTGAGGTGTTCAATTGAAATAAAATTTAGTTTGATTGTCTAATTAAAAGAACGGAAAAGGGCCTAAATGTCCCTGAACTATCGTTTTTGGTACAATAACACTCTCCATCCACCTTTCGGGCCAAAAATGCCCCCGTCATCAACCTTTTGGCTCTAAAGTGTCCTTATTTTTAACGGCCCCCTCTGAATTTGAAATTAATGAATTCATTTATTACGTGGCACGATTCTATTGGCTAATTTTATAATGATCCTAATTAATTAAAATTCCAACTCAAACCCAGATCCATCTAAGACCATACCTGCCCGCCTAAAAGCCCCATTTAACTAAGGAAAACACCCTCAATTCTCATGGATTCAAGCAGACCCATTTGGGTGTTCTTCAAGCTTTTTCAAACTCTCCAAAGTTGGTTATAATTTTCCTTTAAATACATCCCCCGAATTAGTAAGTAAATCTAAACCTAAGTACAACAAATGATTTTCCAAAAGATTTTAACAGTGGGTAACCTACAAACTTTAGTTCTCAGATTTTAAATTGAGATCTGAAATTCTTCGGCTTAAAAAATGGAGTTTCAATGATTTCCTTCAACTTTTTCTTCCATCGTATTCACCAAATCAACAGCTAATCAAATTAGGTCAAACCAAAACGACCTCAAAGATGGTTTTACTCAAAGATTCAACAACTTACAACTTTAAACAGAACCCCAAACAGATTCGAAATCCTTGAACCCCCAAAATTAGTAGATAAATTTGATTTTAGTAAATGTGAGATTTTGAGTTAAATCTGAATGGTGTTATATTTGAAACTTAGAACTCATTGTAAATTAGCTGAATATTGATAAGAAAAAAAATCTGGTTTTAAATTCTGTAGAACACTATTGAAGCTCGGATGAACCTCAAATGGAGATTTAAAATTTTTGATCCATAATTTATTGCTTATTTTGAAGTGGGTGATTCAGATTATTGTTCTTAGCATCATTGTGAAGTTGTATTTTAATTTTAGAGTGCTTTGAAGCTCGATTAAGGGGGCTTGAATCAATTTTCAAGTTGAGTTCAACGAAGAAGATGATCAACATTTTTAAGATCAGATCAGATTTAGAACAATTAACAAAAGGGGAATCGAGGTTTTTTCTTAGTTAAATGGGGCTTTTAGGCGGGGCGGGTATGGCTCTTAGATGGATCCGGATTTTAGATTGAAATTTTAATTAATCTGAATCATTTCAAAAATTAGCTAATAGAATTGTGCCACGCAATAAAATTAATTCATTAATTTTAATTTCAGAGGGAGCCGTTAAAAATAAAGGTATTTTAGAGCTAGCCAAAAGGTTGACGTGGGGGGCTTTTTTGACTCGAAAGGTGGATGGAGTGTATTATTTTACCAAAAAATAATTGTTCAGGACATTTTAAACCCTTTTACGTTAAAAGAAATATCCTGACAAGTTTAGGGATGCCTATGTATACAACCTACTAATTATAACATGGGAGAACTGAATTGATAGTCCACATGTGTATATATACCTTCCCCGCAAGAAGACGAGCTAAAATAAAATAATTTGTGAGTTTGGTCCAAGTCCCTATCATTATGTATAGACGATCTGGTCACGCAAGTTGCATAATTATTGTGGTCATTGGCCATTTATTAGCATACAAAGATTCTGCATCCACGTATTGTTATAATTCAACTGGTACACGTGTTTTGACTTTAATAAGGCGATGAAGTTTTTTAGATTTACTTACATATGTCAAATTAAGGTTTTAAATCTCACCGATGATCCCTAAATTTACTCTTACGTAGGACAGTGGGAATCTTCTTTTTTTTTTTTTTTAACTCTAGTTAGATAATAGTTAGGAAAATTAAACTTAGACCATTGATTGAAGAAGTAGACACGTGTAGCTCGATCATTTAAGAGTATTGTGGGAACTAGAGGAGATAGTTACTAGAGGGGAGCCGAGTCCTAAAATTATAAAATTATTTTTTATAATAATAAGTTCCCTAAACTAGTTAATTATAAGCTAAAGTCATAAAAATCGGTTTTATATCAGTAAAGTCACCGTAGTGTGTTAGTTGTCCGAAAAATACAAATTACAAAGAAAATAAAATTTTCAACTCTAAAAAATGATAGTATTATATTATAGCAACCTCATCAATTTGAGTCACATGGTACGCCCCTTGGTTGAAGGTGTTTCTGTCACCTTGTCAAATGGTAATGTTTGTAGTGGCGGATTTAGAACACAACCAATAATTTTACAGGAATTCAATAACTTTTGTTTACAGATTGTGGGATGATACAACTAAATTCACTAAATATCTATAATAAAACTGATTGTGAATTCAATTATTATTGTGTGTTAGTTTGACGGCGCCGTAAAAAGTCATAAACTTCTAATCTTGACACAGTAAAAATTCATAAACTTCTAATCTTCAAGGTCTGACTCTAATATTTTGCATGATCAATTTCATAGTGTACGTTGTATTTGTACGACCGCCTGTGGTCAATAACAGGACTCGTTGAGTTGTAATATGATTCTAATTAACACTAATCTGAATTAAATAATGATTGTGGAATTATTACGTAGTTGTAGAAAGTGTTTAATGTCAATACAATTTGTTCAAAACTCTAAATATTGATCAGTATGATACTGACAGTGTCCAATGATTCTGTTGATTACGTTAGTTACAGCTACTTGCTTCCTTGATTTGTCTGCCCAGGACAAGCACATGTGTATCTTATGATTAATTTTGATTCGATACAAAGAAAAAGACACTATTTAAGAAGAATACCTTACATTTGTTTTGAGAAATCTACTAAACAAGGTAATCACAAATAGTTACTTTTCAATCTCTGATATATAAAAATGGATGTCGAAACAGATCCAAAATTTAAGCTTTGAGGATTTAACCCCTAAAAGTTTTTAGCGTCAAGCCAATTGTATTTTAATGTCATGAGTCCATATATACTATTTGTTTTAATTTTAGTGAATTCTTACACAATTTATACTTTGCAAAGAAAATATTGGGTCAGATGAATTCGGTATCTCAAAGCTACATCCTCCCCTGACTGTCATGGAGTTTCCAATTTCACAGTTGAAACTCCACGACAAAAGTTCAAATATTTTAATTGTGAAATATGAAACTCTATGATAGTAACTATTTTTCATAAGACGAGACCGAAAACTAGCCAATGAGTGTACGTAACATTATATCTACCACTTAAATATGTACAGTATAATAAACCACTAACCTCATAGCATAAGTACGCTGGTTGTTCAGCGGCGAGCAAAGAGTCCCCAAAACCTATAAATTTCAAATTTTGGAACCGCGCAATTAACTAACAATAATGTATATGACATTTTCAAATTTTGGAACTGCGCAATTAACTAACAATACATATATATGACATTTTATTTATTTATTGGTGTAGGTTAATCGAAGCTTTTAAATAAAGTACCTTGACAATTCAAATTTTAATCATGTATGTTTAGATCTTTAGATGCAATCTTTTGGCAGTATCTTCATGATTCACAACTCATATTTCGATCTTGTTTCAGTTTATAACTACAGCTTTTGCATTATTGACTCATGTTCATTCTCAGCAGCATCCAAGCAGATTCGATCCTTAAATTAAATGCCAGAAACAAAACAAAAAATCCTACGGAAACTGAGATTATATTTGAAGAAGAGATCCTTTTATGGAAAACATGCATGTGCATACACAATAATGTTGTTTGATTGGCAATGGCACAAGGGAGATCCTATATATTTAATTTTGTAAGTTGTTTCTGTAGATAATGCACTTGTCCATTATTGTTATGTTACAGATGATATAAGCGCATGCTTTGAAAGGGTTTATAATGTCATGAGCCAGTTACTATTTTAAATATTTTAAAAGTTGAATGTTCAAATTAAGTTCTTTCAATCAAATTTTGATGCCTCCATTTCTATCGTCATTTTTTCAGTCTATTGAACCGCTCTGGACTTCTCTTATTTTATCTTTCTCTATTCGGCCCATCGAGCCATAAACTTTACTTTAGGTTCATACTCCAACCTACTCTCTCTTTCAGACACACTCTCTTCTAAAAGAATAAAATACAAAAAAAATCTTCAATTCACATGTAAACTTTCAAACTTCACGTGTGAGAGCTAACGTATTAGAGAGTACACTTATTCATCATTAATTGTATTAATTATACATGACAACTTACAAAGTTGATAGGAAAAATGAGGCTCGGTAAGATTTTAAGACTCTTTATTACAAAAACATACGATACTTTTTCTTATTTATAAAATATAACGGATCATCATTTTTCATACTTTTTAATTATTATTTTTTAAATATAGTTCTTAAAAAATTTGCTCAATGCTTAAAAAATTCAAATAATTTTCTGTAGAAAAACTATATGAAATGTGTATATGTCTGCGGAATTTTTAATACAGTTTTCATACATAAATTTTGAGCGAACTTTTTAAGCCTTGAGCGAGATATACACATTTCATATATTTTTCATACACAAAAATTTGAGCGATTTTTTAAGCCTTAAATATTGTATGAATGTTGTATACAATATTGTTGTAGTTGTATTAATTTTTCAGAAACCTCACATGAACATTATATACAAAAAATGTGAGCGAAACTCTAAGCTTTGAGAGAGATATACATAATTCATACTGTTTTATACACAAAATGAGCGAAAGCTTTAATCCTTGAACCAGATATACACATTTCATACACAAAATTCTGAGTGAACTTTATAAGCTTTGAGCGAGATACACACATTTCATACACAAAATTTTGAGCCATTTTTTTAAGCCTTGAGCAGATTTTTTTTTTAAAATGTTTTAAAAAACAATAAAAAAAAAAAAAAATAGTTTCGTATATATTTTGTAAGAAATCTATTGCCATGTTTTGTAAATTGAAAAGTTTCGTTATATTTCGTAAATACTTTTCTTATTACGCATATATAGGTCAATCTCCCAAGTTAATAATGCCTTGATCATATACTTCATTCAGCGCCTTGAGAGTTTGAGTTGAATCTTTGAACCTGGGAGAGGCAGGCTAAGTAAAATAAATACTGGTGCTATTGATTATAGAATTTTATGAATCAAGCATGGGGGCATCATCAACAAAAGGTTCTCACCCTGTCCCCGACATCGTTCTTCGACGATGTTTCGCAAATTTGTACTAATAACACTGTACTTGCTTTGTCTTATTTTATGTGTAAGCTTTTATTTTTAAACTATTTTTGTTACCTTTATATTTTTAGAAATAATTTAATTTAAAATTTTTCATTTTACTCTTAATGGTATAATTTATAGCCACGCAAATGTTTATGTCTTATTTTCGATCATAACTTTCCAAAATATTTCTTTCTTTAACATGAATCAATGATCAGGTTTGCATTAAGTTGATTTCAAAATATTTGACGTTTTAAGAAAGGGAAAAGGGTCAAATATACCTCTACTTTAGTTTAATAGTAAAAAAAAAATATACCCTCCGTTAGTTAAAGTAGATAAATATACTCTTCCGTTACCAAAGTAGATAAATATACCCCTTACGTTAAGAAAGTACACAAATATACCCCTCACTGAATTTTAATCCCCAATTCCATCATTAATTAACCGATTTAACTTTAAAAAACCCATGCCCGACTCGTCTCAACCCACAAATTAAATTCTTTCCACCCAAATATACCCACCACCCTTCAAGAGATTGTTGAATTTTAGTTTTTAATTTTAGATTGGAGGACTCTTGTTTAGAAAGGAGGCTTGTGGCAGGGATTTTCTAGCCTTTTTGAGCCTAAAGCTTTCATTTTTATTGATTTTAATGTTGCTAGCTATCTGGATATGTGATATAGTGATACCAAGAAATTTATCTCGGTTGCTCCAAGCCAAAGCTCTGTTGGATACCTAAGTATTTTATAAAGTGTGAAATATTATAATAATCATGTTTGATCGATGACAATCATGCTTTCTCCGGTATTTTGCATATGATATTCGCAGATTGTATTAAGAATTTAATGTATTTACTCGAGATCGAATGATCTTTTTTGTTTTGGGCAGTGATGTCCGAGGAGATGGTTAAGGATGGTTATGAAGAATTTACTGGTTGTGGTGGTTGTGGGTATATTTGGACGGAAAGTTTTTAATTTGTAGGTCGGGGCGGGTCGAGCATGGTTTTTTTAAAGTTAAATCGGATAATTAATGGTGGAATTGGGAATTCTGTCAACCTGCGGGATATTTGTGCATACTTTCTTAACTAAATCGGGTATATTTATCTACTTTGATTAACGGAAGGATATTTATTTACTTATATCATATGTGATATTTAACTTATTAAACTAAAGTAGAGGGGTATATTTGATCCTTTTCCCTTTAAGAAAATTAGCGATCATGTATTACTTTTTCATTAATCAATATTCATAACTTGTAGTAGAAATTATTATACGGACAAATCACGATTTTAAAGTTTTAACATAAAAATCTAGGAAGTACTGGATCAAATAGGATGAAAAGAAAGAAAAGGAAAACGTGACATGGATAAAGGCGTGTCATTCAAGAAACGATTATGGATTGGACCCCAAAACAACGATTATGGAGGCTTTTAATTGACATCAAAGGATTCATTTGTTTGAACAGAGGGGCACCCGGGGGGCCGCGGGGCGCGGGGGGGAGGGGTTGTGAATTAACAGACTTTTTGTTTAATATTACACTTTTCATTAGAAAAAATGTCTTTTTTTTTTTTTGGCCTTTTACCCGTAATGAAGCTGAGGATAATCTTAAACCACATTGAAAAATTTGAGAAAACGTCTAACATTTTTTCTCATAAAATTTGAATACATAGAGTTCACTTATTTCATGCTAGAATTCCGTTAGTGGCAAGGGCTAATACGCAGAGGAGGACCCACGATTTATAGTTGGGAAAAGGTATAAATATATCTGTCAAATTTGTGATTTAGAACAGATATAACCCCCGTTATAAAAGTAGTGTAAATATACCCCTATTATTCTGTTGGTTGCAGAAATATCTGCCTTTTTCGATTTTTTTTTAAAATCATTTAGTTTATTTTTTAATTTTAAAAAATATCACGTGGCTTTAAAAGAAAATCTACTCATTTTTTTTAGTAGACATATTTTTCTAAAGCCACATGATAATTTTTTTCTGGTGGGTCGGGTCTGGTTCGTTTAAAAAAATGGTAAGACTTACTTTTTTTAAAGCCACAGAGATATTTTTTTTAAACAAAACAGACCCGACTCACCAGAAAAAAATTACCATGTAGCATTAGAAAAATATGTCGACTCAAAAAAAAAAATGGAGTAGACTTTTTTTTAAAGCCACATGACATTATCTTTAATTAAAAAATTAAGCTAAATGATTTTTTTTAAAAATCTCGTTAGCGAAAAGGGTATATTTGCACTATTTATGTAAGGGTAAGGTATATTTGCACCATTTTGTAACAACAAAGTTATATATACACCACTTTTTTAATGGGGGTATATCTGCTCTAAATCGCAAAGTTGAGGGGTATATTTGTACTTTTGCCCTTTAAAGTTTATGAATTTTTACAGCCACTTCAAATTAATATACAATAATAATTGAATCACAAATCAAGTATATTTTGATATTTAATAAATATTTTTGATACATATGTAGAGCTTGACAAAATCTACTTGATTTATGTGAACATGCTTGATCCCCTCTGCTAGGAAAAAGAATTGCTAAAGACGAGTATGAATGAACAAAACCATAACATACGGACATAATTGAGCAATTTCGTATAGTATAGGACAAACTTGGAGATTTACACTTTTTCTTATAAAAGAAAGTTGTTCAAATAGTGCAGAGGCAATTATCATTTTCTCTTTTGATAATTATGTTCTCATGTTTTCTTTTTAGTATTTTCAGCTTGCAAAAACCTATATTTTCTTGTAAAAGAATTTCTCAACTTATTGCAGTAACTTTAACCAAAAATAATTTTGCAAAACTTAGCTGTAGTTATTGCAAAATTAAATCTATGTACTAATACTATATTAAAAGCACGAAGGGCCTTAGAAATGTTAGTTGAACTTTTTGCCCTTCATTAAAAGACTCTATAATAGACAAAATTGTCATTTACTATATTCCTTAAATTATTATTTGGTTATTAAATCTTACAATTGCTTAAGTTTAGTAGGACCATGATTCATCTAGAGTCCAATTAATATTTACCTTGTACGTATCTACCCTTATAAAATTTGGTTAATGTTTTGTTCCTAATTAGGTCTCTGTATTTTTAATTTAATTTAGACTTAGAACTCCTATACAACAACAAATCATGCCTGGAGTATTACCACGTTGGCCTAGGAGGTATTGTTATTCATCTAGAGTCCAAGGTCTACTAATTTTTATAGAAAACAAAATCAAAAATTTTATTATTTATATTCATGATTAATAATCCTACTAAAGGAAAACAATTGCTATTGCTTAGGAGTTGACTCAATGCTGTTTATTAGTAGTTTTTCTGTTTTTCTTTTGGCAACTCGTCAACTTTCATTAATTATCAAGTAATATTTACAAACTGGCAAGGTTAACTCAACCTGCTACACACTGAATGGGATCACCCCAACTCAAACTATAGAAACTACAAGTAACTATAAATGAACATTATTAAGCTAGACTAATAGTTTCTGAACACTAGGAATGCATTCTCAAAATCTGCGTGCTATTCAATCTGGTCTTTATGTCTTGAGGAGCTCTGATGCTATAGTTAATTGCAATCCCTCGAGCTATCTGGTCCAAATGTGTTGTTCTCCCTTCAAACACCCTTGCATTTGGTCATTCTTGCTCCCCCTTTTATGTAGTAAGTGTTAATCCATCTGATCCACAACTTGTCCTGTTTGTTTGCCAGGTCCCAGCACACTTTAATTATTGTTGCTTTGTTCCACAATTTCAGATTAGGCAAATTGAAACCACCAGTAGGTTTAGGTAGACAACTTTGTTCCCAAGAAACTAGAGCCTCTTGGTTATTGTATTGACCCACGACCATATAAAGATTCTACGGTAGGCATTTATAGCCTTCATGACCTTGGTCGGTAAAACAAATAGCTGGACCCAACATCGCACTCCAAATATTCTTGTTTTAACCAATTGCACCCTTCCCCGCATATGACGCTTTTTTTGTTGTCCAAGATGAAATTTTGGCCACCGTTTTTTCAATCGAGGTTTCCATTGAGTGATATTGACTTCTTGGTTGTTAAAGGAACTCCTAAATACTTAAAAGGCAACTCTCTGAAGAACATCCACGATGATGCGAGAATCTTATTCTTCTCGGTTAGTTCAACCCCTCCCACATATATTGAGCTCTTGGCTAAGTTTGCTTGGAGACCGAATACGAGAAACACTGGAACTTGGCATGTAGCTTTGTAATGGCAGTAAGTTCACCTTTGGCAAATAACAGCAAGTCATCGGCAAAACTTAGGTGAGTAACACCTAATTTTTCACATCTTGGATTGTATTTGAAGCCTTTATCCTCTTTTAATTCATTCAAGCTTCTGCTCAGGTATTCCATGGCAATGGAAAATAAAAAAGGGGAGATAGGGTCCCCTTGCCTGAGTCTTTTTACTGATGGAAATGGTGGAAAGGGTTCTCCATTAATCACAATGAAGTATGATACTGAAGTAACAAACCCAAAGATCCAATGAATGAACCTACCAGGGAATCCGGACCTTCCATTACTTGCTTCGTATAAGGCCACTCAAGAGTCATAGGCCTTTTGGAGATCCACCTTAATCATACATCTAGGTGAAATATGTTTCCTAGTGTATGATTTAACAAGCTCATGAGCAAAAGTAATACTATCTCACAATCTTTCTCCCGGTGTACAAATCCGGACTCAAAGATCGAGGTAATGAATGGCATGACCTTTTGTAGTCTGTTTGTTAAGACTTTAGCTATTATCTTATACAAAATAGTACAGCAGGCTATTGGTCGATATTCTTTAATGGTGGAGGGATTTGGCACTTTGGGCAGTAGTGTTATAGCAGTGCAATTCATAGCCGATAGCAAGGTGCTAGTCCTAAAGAAATCCTAAACAGCTGCACATATCTCATGTTGAATTACTGTCCACAATTTCTTATAAAACAGAGCATTATATCCATCAATCCCTGGGGCTTTATCATCTCCAATCCCTTTTGTTATGTTACATATGATATAAGCGCATGCTTTGAAAGGGTTTATAATGTCACGAGCCAGTTACTATTTTAAAATTTTAAAAGTTGAATGTTCATAACTCTTTCAATCAAATTTTGATGCCTCCATTTCTATCATCATTTTTTCAGTCCATTGAATCGCTCTGGTCTTCTCTTATTTTTTCTTTCTCTATTCGGCCAATCGAGTCATAAACTTTACATTAGGTTCATGCTTCAACCTACTCTCTCATTCAGGTACACTCTCTTCTAAAAGAATAAAATACAAAAAAAATCTTCAATTCACATGTAAACTTTCAAACTTCACTTGTGGGAGCTAACGTATTAGAGAGTACACTTATTCATCATTAATTGTATTATACAGGACAACTTACAAAGTAGATAGGAAAAATGACAAAGGCTCACTACTTAAGACTCTTTATTACAAAACATAGCGATACTTTTTCTTATTTATAAAATATAACGGATCATCATTTTTCATACTTTTTAATTATTATTTTTTAAATATAGTTCTTAAAAAATTTGCTCAATGCTTAAAAAATTCAGTCCATTTTCTGTGTAGAAAAACTGTATGAAATGTGTATATGTCTGCGGAATTTTTAATACAGTTTTCATACACAAATTTTGAGCGAACTTTTTAAGCCTTGAGCGAGATATCAACATTTCATATATTTTTCATACACAAAAATTTGAGCGATTTTTTAAGCCTTAAATATTGTATGAATGTTATATACAATATTGTTGTAGTTGTATTAATTTTTCAGAAACCTCACATGAACGTTATATACAAAAAATGTGAGCGAAACTCTAAGCCTTGAGCGAGATATACATAATTCATACAGTTTTTATACACAAAATGAGTGAAAGCTTTAATCCTTGAACCAGATATACACATTTCATACACAAAATTCTGAGTGAACTTTATAAGCTTTGAGCGAGATACACACTTCATACATTTTTCATACACAAAATTTTGAGCCATTTTTTTAAGCCTTGAGCAGATTTTTTTTTTAAATGTTTTACAAAACAATAAAAAAATATTTTAAAAAAAAAATAGTTTCGTATATATTTTGTAAGAAATCTATTGCTATGTTTTGTAAACTGAAAAGTTTCGTTATATTTCGTAAATACTTTTCTTATTATGCATATACAGGTCAATCTCCCAAGTTAATAATGCCTTGATCATATACTTCATTCAGCGCCTTGAGAGTTTGAGCTGAATCTTTGAACCTGAGAGAGGCAGGCTAAGTAAAATAAAATACTGGTACTATTGATTATAGAATTTTATGAATCAAGCATGGGGCATCATCAACAGAAGGTTCTCACCCTGTCCCCGACATCGTTCTTCGACGATGTTTCGCAAATTTGTACTAATAACACTGTACTTGCTTTGTCTTATTTTATGTGTAAGCTTTTATTTTTAAACTATTTTTGTTACCTTTATATTTTTAGAAATAATTTAATTTAAAATTTTTCATTTTACTCTTAATGGTATGATTTATAGCCACGCAAATGTTTATGTCTTATTTTCGATCATAACTTTCCAAAACATTTCTTTCTTTAACATGAATCAATGATCAGGTTTGCATTAAGTTGATTTCAAAATATTTGACGTTTTAAGAAAGGGAAAAGGGTCAAATATACCCTCTACTTTAGTTTAATAGTAAAATATACCCTCCGTTAGTTAAAGTAGATAAATATACCTCTTCCGTTAGTCAAAGTAGATAAATATACCCCTTACGTTAAGAAAGTACACAAATATACCCCTCAGTCGACAGAATCCCCAATTCCATCATTAATTAGCCGATTTAACTTTAAAAAACCCATGCCCGACTCGTCTCAACCCGCAAATTAAATTCTTTCCACCCAAATATACCCACCACCCTTCAAGAGATTGTTGAATTTTAGTTTTTAATTTTAGATTGGAGGACCGTTGTTTAGAAAGGAGGCTTGTGGCAGGGATTTTCTAGCCTTTTTGAGCCTAAAACTTTCATTTTTATTGATTTTAATGTTGCTAGCTATCTGGATATGTGATATAGTGATACTTGAAGAAATTTATCTCAGTTTGCTCCAAGCCAAAGCTCTCTGTTGGATACCTAAGTATTTTATAAATTGTGAAATATTATAATAATCATGTTTGACTGATGACAATCATGCTTTCTCTGGTATTTTGCATATGATATTCAGTATTGTATTAAGGATTTAATGTATTTACTGAGATCGAATGATCTTTTTTGTTTTGTGCAGTGATGTCCGAGGAGATGGTTATGAAGAATTTACTGGTTGTGGTGGTTGCGGGTATTTTTGGGCGGAAAGTATTTAATTTGTAGGTCGGGGCGGGTCGAGCATGGTTTTTTTAAAGTTAAATCGCATAATTAATGGTGGAATTGGGAATTCTGTCAACTGAGGGGTATATTTGTGTACTTTCTTAACGAAAAGAGTATATTTATCTACTTTGACTAACGGAAAGGGTATATTTATTCACTTTGACTGATCGAGGGTATATTTAACTTATTAAACTAAAGTAGAGGGGTATATTTGATCCTTTTCCCTTTAAGAAAATTAGCGATCATGTATTACTTTTTCATTAATCAATATTCATAACTTGTAGTAGAAATTATTATACGGACAAATCACGATTTTAAAGCTTAACATAAAAATCTAGGAAGTACTGGATCAAATAGGATGAAAAGAAAGAAAAGGGAAAACGTGACATGGATAAAGGCGTGTCATTCAAGAAACGATTATGGATTGGACCCCAAAAACAACGATTATGGAGGCTTTTAATTGACATCAAAGGATTCATTTGTTTGAACAGAGGGGCACCGGGGGGGCCAGGTGGGTGTGGGGTTGTGAATTAACAGACTTTTTGTTTAATATTACACTTATCATTAGAAAAAATGTCTTTGTTTTTGGCCTTTTACCCGTAATGAAGCTGAGCATAATCTTAAACCACATTGAAAAATTTGAGAAAACGTATAACATTTTTTCTCATAAAATTTGAATACATAGAGTTCACTTATTTCATGCTAGAATTCCGTTAGTGGCAAGGGCTAATACGCAGAGGAGGACCCACGATTTAAAGTTGGGAAAAGGTACAAATATATCTGTCAACTTTGTGATTTAGAACAGATATAACTCCCGTTATAAAAGTAGTGTAAATATACCCCTATTGTTACGAAATGGTGCAAATATATCCTTTTTGCTGACGATTTTTTTTTAAAATCATTTAGTTTATTTTTTAATTTTAAAAAATACCACGTGGCTTTAAAATAAAATCTAGCCATTTTTTTTAGTAGACATATTTTTCTAAAGCCACATGATAATTTTTTTCTGGTGGGTCGGGTCTGGTTCGTTTAAAAAAATGGGTAGACTTACTTTTTTTAAAGCCACAGAGATATTTTTTTTAAACAAATTAGACCCGACCCACCAGAAAAAAATTACCATGTGGCGTTAGAAAAATATGTCTACTTAAAAAAAAAAAAAAAGGAGTAGACTGTTTTTTTTAAAGCCACATGACATTTTCTTTAATTAAAAAATTAAGCTAAATGATTTTTAAAAAAAATCTCGTTAGCGAAAAGGGTATATTTGCACTATTTATGTAAGGGTAGGAGGGTATATTTGTACCATTTTGTAACAGCAAAGTTATATATACACCACTTTTTTAATGGGGGTATATCTACTCTAAATCGCAAAGTTGAGGGGTATTTTTGTACCTTTGCCCTTTAAAGTTTATGAATTTTTACAGCCACTTCAAATTAATATACAATAATAATTGAATCACAAATCAAGTATATTTTGATATTTAATAAATATTTTTGATATACATGTAGAGTTTGAAAAAAGCTACTTGATTTATGTGAACATGCTTGATCCCCTCTGCTAGGAAAAAGAATTGCTAAAGACGAGTATGAATGAACAAAACCATAACATACGGACATAATTGAGCAATTTCGTATAGTATAGGACAAACTTGGAGATTTACACTTTTTCTTATAAATGAAAGTTGTTCAAATAGTGCAGAGGCAATTATCATTTTCTCTTTTGATAATTATGTTCTCATTTTTCTTTTTAGTATTTTCAGCTTGCAAAAACCTATATTTTCTTGTAAAAGAATTTCTCAACTTATTGCAGTAACTTTAACCAAAAATAATTTTGCAAAACTTAGCAGTAGTTTTTGCAAAATTAAATTTATGTACTAGTACTATATTAAAAGCACGAAGGCGCTTTAAATGTTGATTGAACTTTTGCCCTTCATTAAAAGACTCGTAATAGACAAAATTGTCATTTACTATATTCCTTAAATTATTATTTGGTGATTAAATCTTACAATTGCTTAAGTTTAGTAGGACGATGATTCATCTAGAGTCCAATTAATATTTACCTTGTACGTATCTTTCCTTATAAAATTTGGTTAATGTTTTGTTCCTAATTAGGTCTCGGTATTTTTAATTTAATTTAGACTTAGAACTCCTATACAACAACAAATCATGCCTGGAGTATTACCACGTTGGTCTAGGAGCTATTGTTATTCATCTAGAGTCCAAGGTCTACTAATTTTTATAGAAAACAAAATCAAAAATTTTATTATTTATATTCATGATTAATAATCCTACTAAAGGAAAACAATTGCTATTGCTTAGGAATTGACTCAATGCTGTTTATTAGTAGTTTTCTGTTTTTCTTTTTTGGCAACTGTTAACTTTCATTAATTATCAAGTAATATTTACAAACCGGCAAGGTTAACTCAACCTGCTACACCTTTGAATGGGATCACCCCAACTCAAACTCTAGAAACTACAAGTAACTATAAATGAACATTATTAAGCTAGACTAATAGTTTTCGAACACTAGGAATGCATTCTCAAAATCTGCAGCTATTCAATCTGGTCTTTATGTCTTGAGGAGCTCTGATGCTATAGTTAATTGCAATCCCTCGAGCTATCCGGTCCAAATGTGTTGTTCTCCCTTCAAACACCCTTGCATTTCGTCATTCTTGCTCCCCCTTTATGTAGTAAGTGTTAATCCATCTGATCCACAACTTGTCCTGTTTGTTTGCCAGATCCCAGCACACTTTGATTATTGCTGCCTTGTTCCACAATTTCAGAATGACAAATTGAAACCACCAGCAGATTTTGGTAGACAACCTGTTCCCAAGAAACTAGAGCTCTCTTGGTTATTGTATTGACCCCTGACCATATAAAGATTCTACAGTAGGCATTTATAGCCTTCATGACCTTGGCTGGCAAAACAAATAGCTCGGCCCAATAAGACTGCACTCCAAATATTACTGTTTTAACCAATTGCACCCTTCCTGCATATGACAGTTTTTTTGTTGTCCAAGATGAAATTTTGGCCACTATTTTTTCAATCAGAGGTTTCCATTGAGTGATATTCAGCTTCTTGGTTGTTAAAGGAACTCCTAAATACTTAAAAGGCAACTCTCTTGAAGAACATCCACGATGATGCAGAATCTTATTCTTCTCGGTTAGTTCAACCCCTCCCACATATATTGAGCTCTTGGCTAAGTTTGCTTGGAGACCAGAAGCTGATGAGAAACACTGGAACTTGGCATGTAGCTTTGTAATGGCAGTAAGTTCACCTCTGGCAAATAACAGCAAGTCGCCGGCAAAACTTAGGTGAGTAACACCTAATTTTTCACATCTTGGATGGTATTTGAAGCCTTTATCCTCTTTTAATTCATTCAAGCTTCTGCTCAGGTATTCCATGGCAATGGAAAATAAGAAGGGGGAGATAGGGTCCCCTTGCCTGAGTCTTTTTACTGATGGAAATGGTGGAGAGGGTTCTCCATTAATCACAATGAAGTATGCTACTGAAGTAACACACCCAAAGATCCAATGAATGAACCTACCAGGGAATCCAGACCTTCCATTACTTGCTTCAGATAAGGCCACTCAAGAGAGTCATAGGCCTTTTGGAGATCCACCTTAATCATACATCTAGGTGAAATATGTTTCCTAGTGTATGATTTAACAAGCTCATGAGCTAAAGTAATACTATCTGCAATCTTTCTCCCAGGTACAAATCCAGACTCAGCATCAGAGATAATGAATGGCATGACCTTTTGTAGTCTGTTTGTTAAGACTTTAGCTATTATCTTATACAAAATAGTACAGCAGGCTATTGGTCGATATTCTTTAATGGTATAGGGATTTGGCACTTTGGGCGTAGTGTTATAAAGGCAATTCATAGCCGATAGCAAGGTGCCGATCCTAAAGAAATCCTAAACAGCTGCACATATCTCATGTTGAATTACTGTTCACAATTTCTTATAAAACAGAGCATTATATCCATCAATCCCTGGGGCTTTATCATCTCCAATCCCTTTTGTTATGTTACATATGATATAAGCGCATGCTTTGAAAGGATTTATAATGTCATGAGCCAGTTACTATTTTAAAATTTTAAAAGTTGAATGTTCATAACTCTTTCAATCAAATTTTGATGCCTCCATTTCTATCATCATTTTTTTAGTCCATTGAACCGCTCTGGTCTTCTCTTATTTTCTCTTTCTCTATTCGGCCAATCAAGCCATAAACTTTACATTAGGTTCATGCTTCAACCTACTCTCTCTTTCGGGCACACTCTCTTCTAAAAGAATAAAATACAAAAAAAATCTTCAATTCACATGTAAACTTTCAAACTTCACGTGTGGGAGCTAACGTATTAGAGAGTACACTTATTCATCATTAATTGTATTATGCATGACAACTTACAAAGTTGATAGGGAAAATGACATAGGCTCACTACTTAAGACTCTTTATTACAAAACATAGAGATACTTTTTCTTATTTACAAAATATAACGGACCATCATTTTTCATACTTTTTAGTTATTATTTTTTTAGATATAGTTCTTAAAAAAATTTGCTCAATGCTTAAAAAATTCAATCAATTTTCTGTGTAGAAAAACTGTATGAAATGTGTATATGTCTGCGGAATTTTTAATACAGTTTTCATACACAAATTTTGAGCGAACTTTTTAAGCCTTAACGGTATAGGACAAACTTGGAGATTTACACTTTTTCTTATAAATGAAAGTTGTTCAAATAGTGCAGAGGCAATTATCATTTTCTCTTTTCATAATTATGTTCTCATTTTTTCTTTTTAGTATTTTCAGCTTGCAAAAACCTACATTTTCTTGTAAAAGAATTTCTCAACTTATTGCAGTAACTTTAACCAAAAATAATTTTGCAAAACTTAGCAGTAGTTTTTGCAAAATTAAATCTATGTACTAATACTATATTAAAAGCACGAAGGGCCTTAGAAATGTTGATTGAACTTTTTGCCCTTCATTAAAAGACTCTGTAATAGACAAAATTGTCATTTACTATATTCCTTAAATTATTATTTGGTGATTAAATCTTACAATTGCTTAAGTTTAGTAGGACGATGATTCATCTAGAGTCCAATTAATATTTACCTTGTACGTATCTTTCCTTATAAAATTTGGTTAATGTTTTGTTCCTAATTAGGTCTCGGTATTTTTAATTTAATTTAGACTTAGAACTCTTATACAACAACAAATCATGCCTGGAGTATTACCACGTTGGCCTAGGAGGTATTGTTATTCATCTAGAGTCCAAGGTCTACTAATTTTTGTTGAAAACAAAATCAAAAATTTCATTATCTATATTCATGATTAATAATCCTACTAAAGTAAAACAATTGCTATTGCTTAGGAATTGACTCAATGCTGTTTATTAGTAGTTTTCTGTTTTTCTTTTTTGGCAACTGTCAACTTTCATTAATTATCAAGTAATATTTACAAACCGGCAAGGTTAACTCAACCTGCTACACACTGAATGGGATCACCCCAACTCAAACTCTAGAAACTACAAGTAACTATAAATGAACATTATTAAGCTAGACTAATAGTTTCTGAACACTAGGAATGCATTCTCAAAATCTGCAGCTATTCAATCTGGCCTTTATGTCTTGAGGAGCTCTGATGCTATAGTTAATTGCAGTCCCTCGAGCTATCTGGTCCAAATGTGTTGTTCTCCCTTCAAACACTCTTGCATTTCGCTCATTCTTGCTCCCCTTTTTATGTAGTAAGTGTTAATCCATCTGATCCACAACTTGTCCTGTTTATTTGCCAGATCCCAGCACGCTTTGGTTATTGCTGCCTTGTTTCACAATTTTAGAATGACAAATTGAAACCACCAGTAGATTTTGGTAGACAACCTGTTCCCAAGAAACTAGAGCTCACTTGGTTATTGTATTGACCCCTGACCATATAAAGATTCTCCAGTAGGCATTTATAGCCTTCATGACCTTGGTCGAGAACAAATAGCTCGGCCCAAGACCGCACTCCAAATATTACCGTTTTAACCAATTGTACCCTTCCGCATATGAGCTTTTTTTTTGTTGTCCAAGATGAAATTTTGGCCACTATTTTTTCAATCAGAGGTTTCCATTGAGTGATATTCAGCTTCTTGTTTGTTAAAGGAACTCCTAAATACTGTTATATCCCGCATTTTTGCACATTATGCTAAGTTAGAGATAAAACCATTCCGGGACGCGAAGTCGGGATTTTTGACCCTCGATTTTGTTTTGAGACATAATTTGTTCATGAATTGGTTGGCATGGAACATTTGGAAAATTTGGGACCAAAAGTGGAATATGGAGAAGTTGGAAATTATTGGGCAAAGGCCATGTTGGCCGTGTGGATTGGGAGAGGGTCCCACACATTTTGTGGCCAATTTTAATTGGTCCAACACATGTGTGGGCCATGGACACATGTATAATTCATGAGAGAGCTTAAAAGATGATCAAGTAGTCATCTTTCTTCACATTCCAACACTTAGAAAAAAAATCAAGAAAGTTGAAGAACAACAACAAGGCCTCTCGGCCAAGGGCAAGAAAAACCAACTCCAATTCAAGCCATTCCAAAAATATTTTGTTGATGCAAATCCACTAATTTGAGGTCCCTAAGTAGCGTGGAAGTGTTGTTCGGGTCATCCAACCATTCGTTGTGTCAATTGCAAACCCTAGGCAAATTGTGGAGTTGAAGAAGAAAGGTGAGATTTAATTATGTTTTATGTGTTATAAAGGTTGTATGCATGTTGTAGTATGTTAAAGTGGATGAAAATCATGAAATATGGCATGTTGGAGTGAAGGTTGTGTGTGTAGTGCATAGCCGTGTGAGGTGTGTGTGTGTTGTGTTGTATCGAAGCAATGAATTAAAGTCTAGTTAGCATGTTGTGATTGTTGTAGAGTGGAGAAATGAATGAGAATCATAAATATGTGCATGTGTAGTGTTGGCCGAATATGGGTCATGTAGTGTGGCAAGTAATGAATTAATATCGCTTAGTGTTTTAGTTGTTGTCGTTATGAATTTCATGATGAGAATGAGAGTTTAATGACTCAAATTGATGTTGTAATTGTTGCGGACTGATTTGGAGGTTATTGTACATTTGATGTAATTTGTATATTTATGAGAATGATATCGTTATAGTGTGGATTGTTGATACAAATCATGATTCGGAAGCTAGAAATGGGCCATAGTTGTGTCTCGAATTTGGGGACAGTTTTCGGGCAAATTGGAGCCTTGTTGGATTGTTGGAAATATTGTATGAATTGTTTGAAATGTTTTTGAATATTGTTGATATGGATTCGGACGAGTACTTGAATGTATAAGCGTTTATGTTGACTTGAAGGTAAGCTGTTGAATTGAATATAGTGAATGTTGTTGGATTATGTAGAAAGAGTATTTAATGCTAGAATGCGTTTCGAATTGATTATTAATGTTGCTAGGTTGGTTGTTGGTGTTGTTGTTGTTGATGTGGCCGAGTTAAATTCTCGGGGTTGGCCTATTTACAGGGGAAATGCTGCCCAAATTTCCGTAGAATCATGTGTTAAGTTTGGAAATGAACTTCTAGACGCATATAGTAACGTTGATATTTATTGATGTTATGTAGACTTTGGGAAGCCCGAGACATAGGTTTGAGTTGGACTAGCTCGAGTTTGAGTTAGCGTTGAGAGAACTCGAGGTATGTAAAGCTTACCTTTCCTTCTTTTGGCATGTCTTAGATACGGCTAAGTTATGATATGTTATGAGCTTCGGGGGTAATTCTATTCTTAAAAATCCGAGCACGTTTACAAGTAGTATTTGCCTTTGATGTTGGCATCCTTATATGGTCAAGCTATGGTTATGTATCTTTGTATGATTGATTTTCAAAAGTTGTATAAAAGTTTTATTTTCAAAAGAGTTTTGTTCTTAAACGATTCCGAAACTACGAACGACCGTAACTTTCAAGAAAACTCTCGGATCGCTTTGATATCTTTGCAAATGGTTTTATGATGTAGTATAACTATGATTTTCATGGGCGGGCCCGACTTGAGTCGACACCCCTCCGTGGGCCCCGCGACTTTCTTTATGTACTTTGACGATTTTTGAAAGGATATGATATGACTATTATTCCGATTTCAAGTACGATCAGGTTACTTATCTTTTAAGTTTGTAATAATGATTCGATAACATATGATGACTATGACTTTCGTAGGCGAGCCCGGATTGGGTTGACGCTCGTCCGTGGGTCCCGCGATCTTCTTCTGTATAATTCGGATGGCTTTTGAAAGAACTTAATATGACTACCTTTCTGACCCCCGAGTATGATTATATATGTGTCCGTTGAGTCCGAAATGATGATTCGTATACCTATGATTCCGATACGTGACTATGGTTTCGAAGTTCGGTTTGATACGTTCCGAGTGATATTCGGAGAAATGTGATTTGGCTATTGTCTTGGTTTGGAAATAATAGTTCACTTTGGTTATTTTATTGGGTTTGTAATAATGATTTGTATGCCGGTAAGTGATATTGCCGCTGGGTATTTGCCGCGGTATGTTATACGATATTTCGCCGGGTATTTGGCCATGATGTTATGTATCGCCGCCGGGTATTTTGTATGTTCCGTGATGTTGCCATTTGGGTATTTGACCGCGGTATGTGATGTGATACGCATTTGGATTTTGACCGCGGTATGTGATGTGATACTGAGTCCTATACACAATTTGTTTTTTTTTATTGATATGTACTTACCATCTGTACTTTTGTTTCGATTATGACTCAGATTTGATTACTGCATTTTTCTGCTTTGCATACTCAGTACATATTCCGTCGACCCCTTTCTTCGAATTTGCGTTTCATGCCCGCAGGTACAGACGCACAGTTCGGTGATCCGCCAGTCTAGGACACCTATTCTGCTGTTGGAGTGCTCCCTTTATTCCGGAGCCCACATTTTGGTATATATCCGTCCGTTGCATCTGTATATATTTGTTCAGGGGTACGGCGGGGCCTTGTCCCGTCATATGATTCTGTTGTTCTGTCTAGAGGTCTGTAGACATAGATGTGGGTTATGTACAGTTTTATTTGGATGCGTTGAGTAAGCTGTGTTTGGGCGGCCCGTCGCCGGCGTGCCTTGCTCGACGCGTGTATGTATGCTTTGCTACATTATGTATATTATGATAGCCTTGCCGCTTCGTACGTGCGATGTTGTTTGTATGTGTCGGTTTGGAGCCACGTCTAATGCGGTTATGTACGAGTCGTCGTATGCTCGAGATACGGTTAGTGAGTGCGTATGGGTACCCAACTCGGGCACTAGTCACGGCCTACGGGGTTGGGTCGTGACAAATACTTAAAAGGCAACTCTCCTGAAGAACATCCACGATGATGCAGAATTTTATTCTTCTCGGTTAGTTCAACCCCTCCCACATATATTGAGCTCTTGGCTAAGTTTGGTTGGAGACCAGAAGTTGATGAGAAACACTAGAACTTGGCATGTAGCTTTGTAATGGCAGTAAGTTTACCTCTGGCAAATAACAGCAAGTCGTCGGCAAATCTTAGGTGAGTAACACCTAATTTTTCACATTTTGGATGGAATTTAAAGCCTTTATCCTCTTTTAATTCATTCAAGCTTTTGCGCAGGTATTCCATGGAAATGGAAAATAAGAAGGGGAGATAGGGCCCTTTCCGAGTCTTTTTGATGGAAATGGTGGAGAGGGTTCTCCATTAATCACGATGAAGTATGATGCGAAGTAACACACCCAAAGATCCAATGAATGAACCTACTAGGGAATCCAGACCTTCCATTACTTGCTTCAGATAAGGCTACTCAAGAGAGTCATAGGCCTTTTGGAGATCCACCTTAATCATACATCTAGGTGAAATATGTTTCCTAGTGTATGATTTAACAAGCTCATGAGCTAAAGTAATACTATCTGCAATCTTTCTCCCAGGTACAAATCCAGACTCAGCATCAGAGATAATGAATAGCATAACCTTTTGTAGTCTGTTTGCTAAGACTTTAGCTATTATGTTATACAAAATAGTACAACAGGCTATTGGTTGATATTCTTTAACGGTAGAGGGATTTGGCACTTTGGGCAGTAGTGTTATAGCAGTGCAATTCATAGCCGATAGCAAGGTGCCAGTCCTAAAGAAATCCTAAACAACTGCACATATCTCATGTTGAATTACTGTCCACAATTTCTTATAAAACAGAGCATTATATCCATCAATCCCTGGGGCCTTATCATCTCCAATCCCTTGAAGTGCATCCTTAATCTCCTGAGTAGTGAGTCTTTGCACATAATTCAAGTTGTTGTGGATGTGTCAGTGAAGGTCCTTTTTTCATAGTAACTTGGTTGACTACAGTCAGCTGAGTTCTTTACACTTCCCATTAAAGACTTGTAAAACATAATAATTTCCTCCCTGATTTCCTCTGGTTTAGTTAATCTAGTCCCAGATAAGCTAGTCAACTCCACAATCTATTTTCTTTGGTGTCTTTCCTTCATTATTCTTTGAGAAATATTTATTGTTCCCATCCCCTAATTTTATCCGTAAAGCTCTTGATTTCTGTTGCAAGGTTTTTTCTTCAATAATAGACCATCGTTTCAGTTGCTGCAGGGTTATCTGTTCTTGATCTGCTAATGCATCTGTGTAATTTATAGCCATCTTATTTTGTATGTTCTTCATTACAGTTCTAGCAGTAATGATTTTATCACATATGCCTTTGAACTCTACAGTGTTTAACCTTTTGAAACCCTCTCTTAATCTCTTGAGTTTTAACCAGACATCCTTTATATTGTCCTTGCGAAGTCTTTTTCTCCAACCCTCTTCAATAAGAGGTATAAAACTATCATGATTAGCCCATATATTGAAGAATTTGAAAGGACCCTTAACTTTAGAAATATCCTGCCATATAGGGAGTAGCATAGGGGAATGATCTGAGAAATGTGGTTTCTTGTAAAATCATGTAGTTCTATATTAGCTACAGGGATTCCATACAGTCTATCTTGAGCACATGTCTGACATTGAAATCACCCCAGATCAGCCAAGGTTTGGTGATTTGAGGTGCCAATACTTGCAGTTGCAGCCAGAGTTCTCTTCTTTGCTCCTGATTATTGTAGGCATGGATAATAGTCATTGTATTCTCCACTCCAATCAGTCTACTAGAAACTGTGCAATGAATAAATTATGCATCGTATGCTAAAGGGGTGACTTGCCAAATCCTCCTGTTCCTTTGCATAATTGTAATTATACATAGCCTTCAAATAAGGAGTAATTTTTCCAGTGATGCTAGTGGCATGTTGCTCCTTTACCCTTGTTTCCAAAATTCCCATCAGTTTTACTCTATTCTCCTTCGGTAAAGACTCAATTCTTTTTTCTTATATCTTTTATTGATCCTCCTGGCATTCCACACTAACCAAGTTATAGAGAAATAAGGAATCCTCCTTCTTCACCCGAGGGAAGAAAGTTTGCCTGCAACTGTTCTCTTTTCTGCCCAGAGGTGTTGACACTAGTCTGTTGTAGTTATTGTTCGAGGTTCTGGTCAGGTTTCGCAATCATTCTTTCTCTAGGACTTGCAGGATGTTCTTCTTGTATTAAGGGTGGTGGTATCAGGATCTGACTCATATCAGTAAGCATTTGTTGTAGTTGTAGTTCTTTGAATAGGTGTTGTTGAAGAATTTTCACTAGTTTTGTCAGGGGCAGCAGTACTTTCCTTTGGTAATTCTTCACTAGGTGCCTTATCAAGATGAGTTATTTTGGTAGCCCATACTTGTACTTTCTGCTGAGGCTTTCTCCTCCTCCTTGGTTGCTTATGTACTGGCTTAGGCTCCAGGTCTGGTTCACAAACATGGCCAAGTTGTAAGCATTTGTTGCAAAAGGTAGGTTTCCACTCATACACTACCCTTTGTTCAAAAACTTCTCCCAAGGGGTCTAATACTTTCACACAGTCAGGTAATGGTGTAGTGACATTTACTTCAATCAGTATCCTAGCAAAGGAAATTCTAGATTTCTTAGCTATACATTCATCCGCAAATAAAGGGGTGCCAATTGTGCTAGCAATTCGACTGAGTGAATCACCACTCCAATAACTAACTGGTAGATTAGGGAATTTGATCCAAATAGGGATTTCTTTAAGAAATTCAGCATGAAAATCGAAGTCAGGGGTCCAAAGCTTTAAGATGATAGGTTTATTGTTAATACTATACAGACCAGCTATTAGCACCTCATTCAGATCATCCATATCTTGTACATGTGTTTATATCCAGGTGTGCCCCCTACCACATAAGCAATGAGTGAACACTTCCACTGAGCAGCTTCATTATCCACTTCTTATTTATCCAAAACAGCAATTGTATTCCTATTAACGATCTCGGGAGGGATATAGGTTAGGGATAGTCCGTTGCTAGCAGATCTGTTACTTGTGACCAAATTCCTCCATGGAGCTTCCTCCTCCACTGGAGCATCTTCAATTGCAATTTCCAGTACCGACGGATTAGTGTCTACTTTGGATTTTCCCTTGTCAGCCGTTGATGGCAATTAAGCATCATTTTGCACTAAATTAATCATCTGAGGAGTCCGAGCTATCAATTGAAGGCGCTTGATAGCTCCTCTCGATGACTCAGAAGCCGGAATTCCAGTTCTAGGGTTGTTGCTCGCAAGGTTTGAAACAGGGGTGACAACTTCCTATTTTACCGAGGGAATATGTGTGTAGTTGAACCTAGAGCTCACCGAACTCCCAATAGTGATAATGGGAATCTTCCTAGGTCGACCTCGTTTCCTTCCTCCGGCCATAGACCCGATCGGCGCCCGTTAGCGTAACTAACGCCGATAGAGGCTCAGAGGGGAAAGAGAGAGAGAGAGAGAGGAAACTTCCTTTCGTCTCATGTGAAATTATTTTTCTTCACTGTTTAATGTGAATTTATTTTTAATTTCAACAGATTTTTTTATCGCACAACATGGAGCTTCGAACTGGAGTTCAAGAATTATTCGCAACAAGCTAAACAAGAGAACCTTTACGTCCATGTCGGGTGATTTCTTGCTACTTCCAGAAAGTTTTTATTGCATATTTTTTTAAAATTCTGATTTATTTATTTCAAAGTTTGGCTTTGCATGAGAGTCTATGTCGACACGACGGGGTAAGAAAATTCACTACGTTAACAGAAAGTTCTCATTAAATAATATAGGCTATTGTTTAGGTTTTGTTCAAATAAAAAGTATTTATTTTAAAAATTAGAATGTATCTCTCATTATTTCTTTTTCAATTGTTTTGTTCTTAGCTACGACCAAGTTAGCGACGGATTAAACGACGAAGTTCGTAGATAAGTATCATTTTTATTATAGTGTTTGTTGTCTAACGGGGAATGCGCTTTGGTTTAAAAGCACGAAACTCCTTAGCGAAATGTCGTTCACCCTTTTTATCATTTAAAAATAGATTTCATATTGGATAAAATCATAATATAGTTATTTTTCTACTATTTAGAAAATTAAAATCAACTAAAATTTTGGTTGTCAGATCTTTCTTTATTTGAATTATATAATAAATCCTAAGATTTGGGAATTTAAAACCAAATAAGATTTTGCCTTATATAAATAATTTCGTTATTTGAATTATGTAGCATCACTATATTTTACTTTTCCTGATATAGTTACTCCAATATATAGGACTATTCTATATTAAAGATTTTGAAGTCTAACTGATAATAATAGAAAAAACATTGAAATTGCAGCTTAATAGAAAAAACATTGAAATTGCAGCTCAATTTAACTTAACGAGGATAACCTAATAAGCACGGTTTATCACTATTGTTCTAATCTAAGTTAGATACTTGAAGGAGTTTCCAAATTACCAATTATGACGGAATTGAAACTTTTCTTAAATTCATTCTTTAATATCCGACATAAACAAATACAATTAATATTCATGGACACTTTCTTTTAAGTTTCTTGGTTGGTCAATGCCTTCAATCGGCCTAATTTGTTTGTTGGTAGATCTGTACTGAAGTTAGAATTTTAAAATTAATTTGTTATTTGAAGTAAACTTTTTTTAACCTTTAAACATGGAAAAAAACATTTATACGATTTTTATATATCCTAGCATTATTTTTTAAAGTAGAAATAACCAATATAAAAAAAAAATAGTAAGAAAATACACTACAAAAATTACTGTCATAAATAAATGAGAAAATAATTTTTCAAGAAATTAAATTTATTGCAATTCCTAAATTTTAAGTTAAATACAAAAGAAAACTACCAAAAGAAGAAGAGAGAACTATCTTTTCAACAAGGAATCAAATTGTTTTCAGGGCCAAAATCCCCTAACGTAAATAAAAGAGGAGAAACCTTATTAAAAAGGAAATTCTAACTACTTTTTTACGGGAACTTTTTCGGCAACTTTATTGTTTATCAAAGAAAAAATTAAGAATTTTTTAACCTTATTTTATCTATGTTTTGGATTTTTAAAATGTTATCTTCTTAATAAGTTATAAAGAGATATTAGGTTAGAGTCATTTAATTGAATGTTACATCTACTTTGACGTTCATCACTATTTACATATTTTTTTCTTTTTGTATAGAATTTATAATTTATTAACACGTGCAACGCACGTACGCTGAAACTAGTAAAAAATAAGTGGAAGCAACGGCTTAGAAGAATTCGAAAATATCCTGAGACAGTTAACGTTTTAGGGCCTACTGTAATTTTCAGTAGAAAACGGCCCAGCGTAATGATATCAATTAACGTTTTAGGGCCCAATCATTTGGCCCATTTATAAAGTGGCTTGCATTTTCGTGTGTTATCTTTTGTTTTTATAGATTAGAAAGTTCTTATAAGAAAAGATAAAGGACCCCAACATTTATTCTTGATGATTTTTTGTAATTCATTTTTTTTTTTGGGAGGACGAGAAAATATGGAATGCAAGTAAGCAACTACTCATGAAACTTGAACCAACTGGTCCATAAGCGGTTATAAATTGTTGTAGGATTTCTAGAACAAGAGTGCAGACTAAAAAAAAAAGAAGAAGGAAAATATGTATTAAGTGGGAATTAATCCTTACAGCAATTTTAAAAAATATATACATAAAATATCTAGTTTTACAGATAGACCACGGGTTCACATGTCCCATTTTTAGCCTAAAAATTTGCCCCTGCTTGGAAGCTTACAGTTTCATGTTTTATTTCACTCTCCAATGACGATGGAGGTTCTTTTGAACCATTTATTTAATAGGAAAAGAATTTCAATTATGTGAAGAAGTTTTAATCACATATTCTACGTGTATCTGATTCCCTTTTTGTTACTACAAGTTAAGGCCTGCCACTCACCCTGAAAGTTATATAGTATAGTTTTATCGGCCTATCAATAAGACTCTCCGTAATAAATGTGAGTTCAATTCTCACTATTCTCGTTCTTTCATTTTCCTGATCCGCATGTATATATGTATTCAGAATAATTAAAACAAGTAAAGATTCTCCACCCATTAGCTGTATCCGAAAAAGGATCTAACTTATACGTATGATAGTGTAAAAGAAATATAGAAATATAATTTACTTTATAGAAGTTAAACCCCAACAAATAAAAAATTGGAGTTCCGAAAGGTATAGGGTGTTGAATTTGGATGTTTCAAAAGGTCGATCCAAAAGGACCAACAAAATAAAGAAACATGTAAAACTCCATTACTGGATTTACAGATAAGTGAATCCTTATATTTTTATCCATCCATTTTTTTAAAGAAGAATTGATCTGAATAGTTGTCTACCCAACAGCTTAAATAAAAAATAGCCAGCAGGTATAATATATTTATAATCCATATGTGTGTGTGTATATATATATGTTTAACCATATAAAATATGTGTATAATCTTTGTATACTGGCTAAAAAGTAAAAAAGTAAATAATGAATTCGGCTGGTTATTTGTGTGAAGATCTCCTTTTTAACCAGTAGCTCAAAACCTTCAAATATTTACTTTCTTTTTTGTTGGTTCAGTATTACTATTATACAATCTATAAGAATGATAAGAGTTGAATTTTGACATATTAAAAGCGGGGTCAACCAAATTCGGAAATTTTTAAAAGCTAATAATTAGTTACTTAAAGAAAGAAACTAAAGTAAAAAAAGAATTAATAGATATAAAGGAAAATATTAGAGATAAATTTGTTCATGAGTATCATGGCGTAGCTAAAAATCATGGGTGACCCTTCACACACGAGATAAGGATGACAAGACACTGGTTGATCTGGATCGAGTGATTTCAGGCGGAAAATGTAATTGGGCATACGTTTTTAGGGGTTGGAGGGATGAAGAACGAGCACAAAGATCTCTCTTCTAAGATGACTGAATCAAAACTACATGATTACTCTATTTTAAAGCCATCCCTATGATTGATGTACCGTGAAATTACGGTACATTTGATACCATT